>NC_090648.1:129768784-130068784 GCF_040937935.1 Hyperolius riggenbachi
GCACAGTATATATGATGTGTACACCGGAATCTCCTATATGCTAAATAACATCTGTGCTGTAAGAATAAAGCCTGATGTGTAGCCGTGTCCCTAATGGAGATGGTCAATGAGATGGAAATAATTCTGCGCTGATGCTGGTTTATGCAAATGTATGCACTCTTTGCTCATGAAATCAAATAATTTGATATGTTGTTAAAATTTGGTTTGGTGACTACGAATTAAAGGGTACCTGAGACGGATGAAAAGTGTTATACATACCTGGGGCTTCTACCAACCCCCTTCAGGCTAATCAGTCTCTCTCTGTCCTCTGCCACCTGGATCTTCTGCTGAGTCCCGGTAATTCAGCCAGTCAGCGCTGTCCAGCCACGTGCCGCTCCTACAGCCAGGAGCATTCTGCACCTGCGCAATAGTGCTGCGCAGGTGTAGTACGCTCCTGGCGGCGGAGTGTGTGCATGTGCACTACGCCAGACTGGCTCAAGTACCTGAACTCATAGCAGCAGATGCAGGTGGCGGAAGAGGACAGCGAGGGACTGATTAGCCTGAAGGGGGCTAGAGGAAGCCCCAGGTATGTATAAAACTTTAATTTCATCTGTCTCAGGTTTACTTTGTTACACAGTAGTACAATACTCTACATATGCACTCCCCACAGAGCTGCAGAGAATCCATTGAGAATGTTGTGCACATTGAACACAGAGTTGTTGTCTATCGCCCATAATCCTGGTTCAGATTGTGCATGAAGAATGTGTAATAGAGGAAGAATCGCCTCATTCCCCTGCAGAGTACCTGCACATCACTCTTTTACATGTACCCACACTTACATTGCCTAGGGCCAGATAATGTTCTTTGTTCCAGTCTGTACCTTTTTACAAGTACCAAGGACTAGTTTTAGTCTAAGGCTGGTTTCACAGTGGGACGTTACAGGCGCATGTTAGAGCAGCCTGTAACGCACCCCACCGCACAGCAATGAAAAATCAATGGGCTGTTCACAGTGCCCACGTTGCGTTACAGTGTAACGCTGCGCCATAATATAACGTACTGCATGCTGTACTTTGTAAGCGGCAGAGCCGCGTTAGACTGTTTGCACATGCTCAGTAACGTTGGGGAGGAGCGGAGAGCGGCCAGGCACATGGCTAATTTAATATTCACTGCACTCAGTGACGTGCAGTGTTTACTTCCTGGAGCGGCCGCTCTGTGCGGCTATTGGCCGGCGGGACCACGTGATGCCGCATGCGTCCAAGAGTGCGCATCACGGCATCACGAACGCCAGAGTGAGCTGCACAACGCGGCTCACTCTGACGTCCAAAGCAGGGAGCACCAGGTGTTGCGTTAGGGGCACGTTATGCGACCATAACGTCCCCTAAAACGCAACGTCCTGGTGTGAAACCAGCCTAAAGGGAATAAATATGACATATGTATGTCTACATATCCTTCTCACTTCAGTTGTCTTTTTTAAAGGAGTCGGTGGATTTTTGTACAGACTCCACAGCCCTGATACTCATGTCTATATCATCATGTCACATGTCACTTTGGGTATCCTTTAATGTTTTTAATTTTTTCCTTTTGTTCAGCTGTGGATTTCTTCAACCAGATCAACATGTTGTATGGGACCATCACAGAGTTCTGCACAGAGACCAGCTGTTCCGTCATGTCAGCTGGACCCAGGTATGCACTGGCTGTATCATTCTCATGTCTCATTACAATGGAGCTGCGTCACAGAATGCATACACACGCTATACAATACTCGGCTGAGGCAGCCATTTGTAACTGTCTCAGCTGAGAATCTGGCATGTGTATAGGTGTCCCCTGAGCTCCTTTTAAGATATACAATGCCGGCTCTTCAAATGACAAGGACCCCGAGCACAATGTTCTCCTCCTTTCCCCTCCTGCTGGTTGCTGCTTCACTGTGCACTGTTCTATGGTCCCTCCTTCCCCATAGTTACAGATGCGTCGTTCTCCTGTAGCCTGTACAGCACTCGTCTCTTGAGCTGCCGCCTGAGGGATGTAGTCCTGATCAATTTGCTTTGTGGGTGTTTATGCACCCTTATAACTGGCAGTTACTGATGTAACTGGCAGGTTGCACTTCCAGTCATGTGTAACCTGCCACTTATGGGATGTGATAAAATAAATGGTTTTCATATGATCATATCTGCCTGCATGCATTCCACTGACATGAAACTGCAATTCAATCAATGCCACGCCCCTTAACTTTCCATAGAGTTGAATACCAGAAGGAGTTGGGGCTTGGAGGTCATTTTGGAGACTCAAATGATCTCCACCATAGTCGAGGAGAAGAAAAAAAAAACTGTAGAGAGCTGGAAATCCGTATGATCCTTCATGAGGAAGGGCTTAAATGTTGCCCTTCAGGTGAAGCTCCCAGTTCTTTACAGTTTAATGTAAAAATGCATTCCTACAAGCTGACCCTGTAATTATACTGCAGCAATTTTCCCCACCCAGTCTTTACCTCACCACAGCATTGCAAATGCATAACATTCTATACATGTCCACAGTCATAAGTCTCTACATATACACAGCCCAGAAGGAGGTGGCTCCTCCACTCCAGTATCTTAAGTGAGAAAAAGCTGATCATTTGGTAGTGGTGGCTGCCGGGATTCAGGTCTGCAGGAAGAAGAAAAATGAACCCTTAGTTGGCCATCAAAAAGATCTTATGAGTCCTTGTGGAATATGTTCAGAGGGAGCCAGCGCTGGAATGCTGGAGTGTAAGTGGATCAGGGGAAGCCTCTAGTGCTTCTCAACACTATTACAGCATGTACCTTTCTATCAATGACTGTTGACCAAGTGCCTCGCTGTAAGAAACATCACAAATACCCCTGAACCAAACATATTACATAAGAGTACTTCATAATTGTGTATGAATACTCTTCAAACACTCCTTGATGCTTGTAAGTAACTATAAACACTTATGAATGTCCATTTATACATGGTTTGCCATTTTTTTCATCTCAAAATTGATTATAGTAGAATATAATAGATTGGCTATGACGAGTTTAAGACCCCTTAGGACAGGGGTCTCAAACTCAATTTACCTGGGGGCCGCAGGAGGCAAAGTCAGGATGAGGCTGGGCCGCATAAGGGATTACACACACACACACACACACACACACACACACACACACACACACACACACACACACACACACACACACACACACACACACACACACACACACACACACACACACACACACACACACACACACACACACACACACACACACACACACACACACACTCACACACTCCCTTGCATTGATTTTTATTTCAAATTCACACTGAAACGAACTATTTTACCTATTTTACCTTATAGTTCGCTTCAGTGCTCCCATTACAAGTAATCCGCCGTGTCCCCGCTGCAAAACGAGGGCTGCAGAGCCCCCAAATCGCCCGGCATTTCCTGGAAGGGGCAGAGCTTTCAGCTTCAGCTCTGCCCCTCCTAACGTCAATCACGGCGCATCGCCGCCTCTCCCCACCCCTCTCTGGAGAGGGGCGGGAAGAGGCGGTGATTCGCCGCGATTGACGTCAGGAGGGGCAGAGCTGAAGCTGAAAGCTCTGCCTCTTCCAGGAAATGTCGGCGGATTGCCCCCCGGGTGATTTGGGGGCTCTGCAGCCCTCGTTTAGCGGCGGGGATGCGGCGGATTACTTGGGAGCACTGAAGCGAACTATAAGGAAGCTTTTGCCTGCGAGGGCCACAAAATATTGTATCGAGGGCCGCAAATGGCTCGCGGGCTGCGAGTTAGTGACCCCTGCCTTAGGTCAACTAAAGTGGGTGTATATATACACCGCATGCATTCAGAAAGGACGCTGGGAAATGTGGGAGTCGAGCGAAGCCGCTAGTAGATTATCAACAATATTGCTAATATTCTATCACTTTACCTAACCTACCTCTCACACTAACCCTCCCTCTACCTACTCCTACTATTAACCATCTCCTTCACGTTACCTTGCACCAGCTATACGAACAGCGCGCAAATTATACATTGGCACTGCTATAGCAACAATTAACATTGTGGTCTAGTTCGGTGCCCAAATCACCTGCCTTGACATGTGTTGAGAAGCTAGGCTCTAGACTGCACAGAGGCTTCCCACTACTCAAATATCTCATTTTTAATACAATCTTCCCTTCAGGTACGCCTTAAAGGGAACCTGATGTGATAAGTATATGAAGGCTGCCATATTTATTTCCGTTTAAACAATACCATTTGCCTGGCAGCCCTGCTGATCTATTTTGCTGCAGTAGTGTCTGAATCGCACCAGAAACCAGCATGCAGCTAATCAAGTCAGATCCGACAATGTCTGATCTGCTGCATGCTTGTTCAGGGTATATGGCTGAAAGCATTGGAGGCGGAGGATCAGTAGGACAGCCAGGCAACTGGTATTGTTTAATATGAAATAAATATGGCAGCTTCCATATCCCTCTCACCACATTTGCCCTTTAATTTTCCCACCATGAAGTTTAGTCATATCCATCTAATGCTATCCCATAAAATAACCCACCCATTTCCTATTCCTTAATTTCCCTCTTCTACACCTTAGGTCCAGTCTGTCCTCCCCTTTTATTTCACGCCTTGTTCTCTGGCACATCTCTATGTAAGCTAGTAGTACCACTACTATGCAGACCTGTGCTAGCAAAGGTCCACTTAGAGCACAGCTACATTAGCTCTTTGACAAGAGGTTGCTTTCGTGACAGTGTTTGTACAGAAATGCAGATTAGACTTTATTTCTGTGCAGCTCTTGTTGCAGAATACACTCGGGTGTTAATAGTGCATTATTGATCTCTGCTGCGGTGGGATTTACCTGCTATTCACTTAGACTTTTTTTTTAAGGTAAATTGTAAAGCGGGGTCAACTGTTGGTGTATGCAGACATTTTACTGGTAATTTAGTGGTATGTGAGATAACCTAATTTACCACCAATATCTTCCAGGTATGAGTACCATTGGGCAGATGGGACCAACATAAAAAAGCCCATCAAGTGTTCGGCTCCCAAGTACATTGATTATCTGATGACTTGGGTCCAAGACCAGCTCGATGATGAGACCCTGTTCCCTTCCAAGATTGGTAAGCTAAACTGAAACCCTAGTATAAGATGTTTAGTGTGTACGCTTGTATTGTTAGAAATGTTTGATGGTTCTCTGGTAAATTATGTTTCTGTGGGTGGTAGCTTGCCTGTAAGTAAATCAGCTGCTTTTATTGTGTTTTCCTGCTTATGTAAAGTTTTATTCTAGATTGTTCTCATCATGCAGGCTACAATTTGGTTAATTTAGTCTGTTGGTCTCTCGACTTGCAGGCCAAAGGGTGAGGGACCTGGCAAGGGGAAGTTGAATAAATCGTTCAGGTGGTGACTGCTTTGAGAGGTGCTTACTGACTATAAATGCTTATCTACTGCTTTATGACATCTTGGCAGTTGAACTGTAAACTACCTGGCGGAGCTTCTCACAGTTAAAGGACCACTACAGCCCAAAAAGGAAGCAGTCAAAATCTGACCAAACTGATTGGTTTTGTGCATTTTATTTGTAATACAAAAAACAGCTTTATTGAATATTACACAGCATGAACAAGCAAGTGTGGATAATATAAAGAAAAAAGGTTAAATGAATAATCAGCACGTAGAGGCTGAAATAGAAGAAAAGTGTACCATTTGCCAACATAAATGCCTGTCCTACATAGGTGAATGTTTGAACAAATCAATGCATAGAGGTACCTTCAATAAAACGAAAAACAGTATCAGCCTTGTATAGCTAAGATTGCAGGCATACAATGTGAATTTCAAGGTAGAAAGAAGTAAAGCAGGTTGGTCACCGGTTGCAGTAATCCAACATTAGTTTAATCCAGCAAGGTACAGAGTTACATACAATGAAGTGAAAGGGCCGGCCTAACAGCTGTTTTGCAGGTCTCCCTGCTTCTTCCTTTGGCCTCTGAAGAAGAAGGTAGACCTGCAAAACAGCTGTTAGGCCGGCCCTTTCACTTCATTGTATTTAACAGGGGCACTATGGCAAAAAAGTATAAAATCTGTGCAAACACATACAAATAAGTACATTTTTTTTTCCAGAGTAAAAAGAGCCATAAATTACGTTTCTCCTATGTTGCTGTCACTTAACCCTCCTGGCGGTTAATTTTTTTTGCCAAAATGGCAAAAATCCTTTTTTTTTAAATTTTTTTTTTTTTGTGTTTCATGTAAAGCTACCAGAGTGGTAGCTACATGAAACACCACTAGAGGGCGCATGTGTCCCTCTAGTGCGATCGTCGCCGGCATCAATAGCAAACAGGGGAACGCGTATATAACGCGCTCCCCTGTTTGGCTTCTCCTGTCGCCATGGCGACGATCGGAATGACGTCATGGACGTCAGCCGACGTCCTGACGTCAGACACCTCCGATCCAGCCCATAGCGCTGCCCGGAACTCATTGGTCCGGGCAGCGCAGGGCTCTGGCGGGGGGGGGGGGGCCCTCTTGCGCCGCTGCGTACGGGCCATCGCCGCAGAGCGGCGGCGATCAAGCTGTACGCGCGGCTAGCAAAGTGCTAGCTGCGCGTACAGCATTTTAAATGGAGCAAATCGCTCCATCAGGGGCTGAGATATCTTCCTGCGCGGCATAGCCCGAGCTCAGCTCGGGCTTACCGCCAGGAAGGTTAAGTAGGTAATAGAAATCTGACAGAAGCGACAGGTTTTAGATTAGTCCATCTCTTCATGGGGGATTATCAGGGATTTATTTATTTTCAAAAGCACTTAGTGAATGGCAGTTGCTCTGTCCAACTGCCAAAAAGCTGTGTAGGGAGCAGGGAAGCTGGCCGGCATCATTGTTTAAATCCTTTTTAGGGAATATCTTTATAAAGAATAAAAGCCTTGCTGAAAATCCCCTATGAAGAGATGGACTAGTCCAAAACCTGTCGTTTCTGTCAGATTTCTACTACCTACTGTAATTGACAGCAGCATAATAGAAAAGCAATTTATGGCTCATTTTACTCTGGAAAAAACATACTTCTTATTTGTAGATGTTTGCAAATAATTTAAATTTTACATTTTTTCACCATAGTGCCCCTTTAACTTAATGATGTACCTTGCTGGATTAAACTAATACTGGATTACTGCAAGCGGTGCCCAACCTGCTTTACTTCTTTCTACCTTGAAATTGGATTGTTCTTGGGTGGTGAGCACGGTTTGTATCCAGGATTCAGCGTGCTATTTAAAAAGGAACTCCAGTGAAAATAATGTAATAGTGTTTAATTTTTACAATAATTATGTATAAATGATTTAGTCAGTGTATGCCCATTGTAAAATCTTTCCTCTCACTGATTTGCATTCTGACATTTATCACATGGTGACATTTTTACCGCTGGCAGGGGATGTCACTGGAATGAGATGCTGCTTGCTTTTTTGGCAGTTGTAAACAGCTTTTATTTCCCACAATGCAACAAGGCTCCCACAGTGTGATGTCAGTACCTCAGTGCTGTGAGGCGCTGACATCACACTGTGGGAGGGGCTTCACCACAATATCAGCCATACAGAGCCCCTGATGATCTGTTTGAGAAAATGAATAGATTTCTTGTGGGAAATGGGGTATCAGCTACTGATTGGGGTGAAGTTCAATTCTTGGTTACGGTTTCTCTTTAAGTCTGCATGTGAGTGCCAGTTGCATACTGCTACTTCTTGATTGGATACAAAGTGAATTTATTAGCGTCAATGGTTTACCAAAATGGTCACCAACAGATGGGCTTTTATCAGCCTCCACACAGTTGAAGGGAGGGTTTGGTGGGTGGAGAATGAAGCGCAGGGTTTGGCTATTGCGTGCGCAGACGTGGGTAAGCGTACGTATACATACTGTGTGCCAACTGCACCAGCGTTCCATACTGTAAACTACTCCTGCGGGGACCAAGTATTTCGGGTTGCGGGGGAGCCTGACCTCGAGATCGGGTCCCCGACTGGAGTGAAATACAGCAAACTGAGCAGCTGCACAAGGGAACAGAGGATGCGATTTCAGCGCAAAAAAAAGGTTGAGTGACACGCAGCAATGCTTGTTTTACCTAGGACTGTTTGCCTGATGACTCCTTTAAATCACCTCTGTGGGTATACAGTAACTTTCTTTTAAATGGAAGGCTGCTCTCTATGCGTTGCTTCCAACTATCAAAGGAAGGGGAATGTCTGAAAGTCACCTTGCACAATCTCTTGTTTGGCATAAAACAGGCTTTTAAATAGAATAGTCTTTATGGACTTAGAAGCCGGTTCACACATGCAGTGGATCCATTTAAAACGGATTTTTTTTTTGTTTGTTTGTTTTGAAAACTGATCCGTTTATAACAGTTTTGTGTTATTTGTAGCTAGTTTCCAGTATGTTTAAACATATAGCAGAAACATGTACTTCCTTATGGGTGTTTTTAATTATTATGGTAATGTCTTTTTTTTTTTTTTTTGTGTGTGTGCAATAGGAAGTGAGTGGTTATGCTCTATCAAGCAATATGTTAACCATATATTAGGCCTTGTTAATGTACTTAGGAGGGGTTTGGGAGTGGTTTTGGTAGTTCACAATATCCTAGTCCTTGAGAAACTGCTTGGTGATATCCTCCCAAACTAACTTGCAATGGTGCAGGTCGCTGTACTGAGGATGTTTGTCAGAGCTTTGAGTGGTCCTGGACAGCCAATATCTGGTCCTCCACATTGAAATGCCACTTGGTAGGCATATTTGTAGCCCTGCTTGATAAACAGGAAGCCCACAAAGATGGCGCTGGGGGAAGGAGCAGGAAATTGAGGCAATATGCTTTGGAATACAGTTTAAAGAGAAACTCCGACCAAGAATTGAACTTAATCCCAATCAGTAGCTGATACCCCCTTTTACATGAGAATCTATTCCTTTTCACAAACAGACCATCAGGGGGCGCTGTATGACTGATATTGTGGTGAAACCCCTCCCACAAGAAGCTCTGAGTACCGAGGTACTTCTGGCAGTTTCCTGTCTGTGAACCTTGTTGCCTTGTGGGAAATGGCTGTTTACAGCTGTTTCCAACTGTTAAAACAGCATACAGCAGCTACATCACCTGCCAGCAGTAAAAACGTCACCATGTGATAAATGTCAGAATATAAATCAGGGATTTAAAAGATTTTACAATGGGTAAACACTGACTAAATCATTTATACATAATTATTGTAAAAATGAAGCACTTTTTTATTACAATATTTTTACTGGAGTTCCTCTAAGCGTAAAGGTCTGTGTGGGAGCGGAAAATGTTTTCACATTGGTTTTCATTTTTTCCGTGGGGATCTGGTCTGCGGAAAAACACGCTAAGTTCACACCCTCCGTTCAGTTTTCAGGAACATACCGGGTATCAAACGCAGTTTTATTTGCAAGTCAAGATGGCCAATATTTTTAATAGTACGCTCTGTTCATACGTTTTTGTCTGCCCCAGAAAGTTTACCGAACGAATATGTTTTTATTGAAAGTGAGAACTGACACTTAGCCACATTGTCTGGAAAAATAGCAAGTATACACAGCGCCAGGTTCACAAGAAATGGGGCAGCCCATTTTGTCATGTAGACATTTTTTTAATTTGGTACCAAAAAGAGCCCAGGTGAGCAGGCCAAACGACGGTAGATAAGAGGAGGATGCATCAACGTGACACTTAGGGCAGGTCTGGGAGGCAGAGGCCTTCTATTTAGCGACCTGAAATGGAAGCTAGGAATGTTCTGTGCTCTATATGGAATTGAATCAGTCTGTTCTTCAGGCATGAAGAGTTTTTTTCTGAAAGTGGACCTGAACTCTTGCACAGGACAGAATGAAAACCTATAGAAATGCACCCTATATGTATTTAGAGAGCTTAGCCTGTCTAATTCTCCCTCATCTGTGTCTAATCACAAGTTGTAATTTGATCCCTCTGCTGTGTCAGCTGACTGCCACGGCAGAGAGGTAACTTGTGAACACAGGATGTTAATATGTCTGCTTCCGTGAAAGCAGGAAATAGAATCACTGCAGATTCATTACAGGACTTGTATCAGCTGTAACAAAGAAATTCTTTTCTTTAAAGGTTATGCTGTTGCGTATCTTTTAGAGCGGAGAGGAAATTCTGAGTTCAGGTCCGCTTTAACAGCCTGGAGGGCACTTTGACAATCCGCAACATACATACATGCATACATAATATAGTATTTATCACATACATTCCTTACATGCATATATACAATGGTATTAACATATATTCTGTCTGAATACATTTTGTAATGACAATTTGTGTCATGAGAAGAGATCCTGCATCAGGGTTGTTTATTATATGTTAGTTCTGCTTTTTGTTGCTGATATGTGTTCTTCCTCCTATTAGATGACCTTTGTCCACACATCACTGGCACATGCACTCTATAGCCGCTTATCACAGCTGGGATTTGCCAACCACACTTCGTTCTGCTCACTTGGCTTAAAGGGATACTGTAGGGGGGTCAGGGGAAAATGAGTTGAAGTTACCCGGGGCTTCTAATGGTCCCCCGCAGACATCCTGTGCCCGCGCAGCCACTCACCGATGCTCCGGCCCCGCCTCCGGTTCACTTCTGGAATTTCTGACTTTAAAGTCTGAAAACCACTGCGCCTGCGTTGCCGTGTCCTCGATCCCGCTGATGTCATCAAGAGCGCACAGCGCAGGCCCAGTATGGTCTGTGTCTGCGCAGTACACTCCTGGTGACATCAGCGGGAGCGAGGACACGGGTGTGCAGGCGCAGTGGTTTTCTGAGTTTAAAGTCAGAAATTCCAGAAGTGAACTGGAGGCGGGGCCGGAGCATCGGTGAGTGGCTGCGCCAACACAGGATGTCTGCGGGGGATCATTAGAAGTCCCGGGTAAGTTCAGCTCATTTTCCCCCGACCCCCCCCCCCCCCCCCCCCCCCCTAACAGTATCCCTTTAAGGCTCATACACACATCAGACTATAGTCTTTGGAAAATGAAAGATCACAGACCAATCTTACAACCCTTATGTAGTATGAGAGCCATACTCTACACAGTCTTTTCTATGGAGATGAACTCCACATCAGAAAAAAATCTTTGCAAGATGCTGCACACACAGATGCTGTACAGACACAAAAGATCAGTATCTGCAAAAGATCTGTTCCTGCCAAAAATCCATTCCTGCAAATTGCAATGATAATCTATGAGATCTGCAGATCATCATACACACAGGATTTAACTGACATTCATCTGCAGATCAAGCAATCATCCGCAGATCTGAAAATCCATCCTGGTGGATCTGATCTGCAGATGAATGTCAGTTAAATCATGTGTGTATGATGATCTGCAGATCTCATAGACTATCATTGCAATTTGCAGGAACGGATTTTTGGCAGGAACAGATCTTTTGCAGATACTGATCTTTTGTGTCTGTACAGCATCTGTGTGTGCAGCATCTTGCAAAGATTTTTTTCTGATGTGGAGTTCAGCTCTATAGAAAAGACTGTGTAGAGTATGGCTCTCATACTACATGAAGGGTGGTAAGATTGGTCTGTGATCTTTCATTTTCCAAAGACCATAGTCTGATGTGTGTATGCACCTTTACTTAGAGCTCATGTGAATACACAAGTGGAGTCATAAAACAGCTGTAAAGTAGTAGCCCCTGGTCACTGTTGTGGGTTCCCAGAGCTCTGGAAATGTTGCGTTGTGTGGCTTCAGTAATGTACAGTGGGCTGTGTTGCAGCATGCACAGGAACAGAGGGACTACCTAAGGCAGAGGTGACCACACATTTTCGTCTTGTGAGCTACTTTTAAAAATAAGCAAGTCAAAATGATCTACCTATGAACAATTTTAGGAGCTCAGTGGTATATACAGATGGGAAAATGTAATGCGGTCTGGATCTACTGTGAAGTTCTTTGCAATCTCTACCGGTAGATCACCATCTACTCAATGGGCACCCCTGACCTAAAGTATCCTTCAGTATTTTCAACTTTGTTGAAAATGCTACTTTATTAAGATTGTATCATTAGTGGGTGCCATTTGGGTGCCTGCAGCAGCTGCCTGTATGGATCTTATTCTTAAGCATTCATGTATTTCTCTGCACACTTGGTTTAAAGCAGATGTCACCCATATAAAATGTTATTAAATAAACATATCACCTGGTTTCTATACTAATCAGGACCTCATTCATCTTAATTTTGGCGCTCTCCGCCACTGTCTTAGACTTACAGTATAAAATAGTTTCATTTTTGCCTCTCTCCAAGATGGCTGCGACCCCCGTAGTACTTCAGGTTAGAGCGGCGTACGTTCTCACAAAAAGCCGTGCATGAGAGCTCATTAGATCTGAGCATATGCAGAGAGCTCTCACGCTCAGCTAGGTCCACGCAGCATTCGCCTGACATATAGAGTTTGTATTCCCGATAGCCATCATGCTGACTTACTACCTCCTCTTGCCTGCAGTGGTGCAGCACGTAGAAACTCTCCCTCTGTGCTGTGAGCACCGTTACACACCGGCACTAGTCTGGTGCTGAAGTAGTGCACACAGAGGGAGAAGCCTTCTGTAGTGATGTGGATTCAGGGGCTGGCAATGGGCAGGAAAGGGGAAGATCTGCTTGTTAAAGTGTAAGTGTTGGCATAAAATCAATTTATTTATTTTTATCTGCTAAACAAGTAATAAGGATGCTAACCAGGCAATCCAAAAGTTAAAATAACTTTCATTTTCTTGTTGATAAATGATCATTCCCCAGTTTACCTGACTCTTATTTGGTACACTCAAAGGAAGTTGCAAAGCATGCTGGGTTGTCAATTTTTTTTTTTATTTTTTTTTTGCGTTTCCACTTTCCCCTCAGACTTAACTAATGCAGCCTGATTGGCTGAAGCCTCTTTCCCGCCTGTTTCCCCTCCTACACCTCCTGTTCCTCTCTGACTGGCCAATATTTCTCATGCTGAGACAAGGCACTTTCTATAGTGGAGGGCAGGCAATGCATACACAATCAGGCACAGAGTAAAAGGAAATGACATAAGGATTGGCTTCAAAATAGCCACAGTTAAAATGGGAAATGCTAAGAGATTTTTTTTTTTCTTTGCTGTAGAAAAATCACTAATATCAAAACGCGGACAGTGCAATACATATGTTATGTAAGTAGAGCAAGTATTTATCTACTTATGTTTTTTTTCTGAGATCATATGGCTGACAGCTCCTCTTTAAAGAGGCACTGAAGCGAAAAAAAATTATGATGAATTGGTTGTGTAGTACGGATAATTACTAGAACAAGCAAAGAAAATCTTCTCATATTTTTATTTTCAGTTATATAGTGTTTTTTATAACATTGCATCATTCTCTAATAATTACAGTTTACACACTACTCAGCATTCTAAATGATTTTACAGAGCAGGTCGGTGAACTATTGACCTGTCCTCTGCAGAAAAAAAAAACAATACAGTGACTGACAGTTGAGATAACATCCTTCAGAAGGCAGAGCTCTCTGCGACTTTGAAAGTCATGGAGCTCAATGGCTCTATTGTATAGATAACTGGAGTTTCTTAACGCTTTCTGTACTGGAAACTATTAGACTTGTGTCTCTGCTGCTAATATTTTTTTTCTTAGCTGTACTACACATACAAATCATTATATCATTTTTTTCCCCCTTCCGTGTCTCTTTAAGGGAAGCACGCCTTACTAGAACAAACTTTTAGGGCCCATTTCCATTATATGCGGTGCGATGCGGCTACATGGCTGCATCACACCACGGGTGTCCTGATCCCAATGCACGGGAATGGAACAGTTTCCATTCCGTGCATTGTGTGCGGAGCAATCCGAGAATCTGCAGCATGCTGCAGATTCTCGCACAGCCGTATCCGCCCGCTGTTCCCTCCATACACTTCCACATCTTCCAATGCGGATGTGACGCGGCCAGCAGTGGAAGTGATGCTAGGTGGCCGCATTTGCATTACTCCACAAATGGAAAAGGGCCCTAACAAAGCACTGTCGAAGTATCCCAATTCTTATTTCACACGTTTTCCGTCAAGTGTTCTAGCAGTTCTTGGGCGGATATCTTTCTCATGTGTAGCAGGCTGGCAGTTGCCTGTAGCTGTTGCCAGGATTTGGCCTCTGTAGTGGAGCTGCTTTACGGTTTATTATTATTAATAATAATTTATATAGCACGAACATCTTCCGTAGCGCTGTACATAGTACAAAACAAATATTGGGGAACAAAAATACATGAGAAATTCAAGACACTGTACAGTCATGACCTTCAATAGTAGAAATACAAATTCGTACATAGTTAATGTGTAGTTTGAGATCTTAAAAGTTAGTATGTGGCAGCGATCTGTAAACTTGGCTTTCCCATGTGTTAAGGAACTACAAGTCCCACAATGCATTGCAAGAGTCTGATAGTCATGATTCATAAAGGCAAATGCATTGTGGGACTTGTAGTTCTTTAACAGCTGGAGAGCCAGCTAGGTACTCAATAGAAATGTCAAGCTCTATATTAGGAGAGGTAATTCATAAGATGACACAAGTAATTCATGAGAAGTTTGGTGAATCAACCAATGCTTTCTACTGTAATGCAGGAATGCTGGTCATAATTGACTGTCCACCAGCTGATCCAGAGAGGATGAGAGGCAGGCTGTACTGCACATGCAAGCACACAGGAAACGTACTCTGTCCAGCAGTTTTCATCTGTGCTATATTTATATGCACTTAGAGGAACTGTACTTAAAATACCATAATTAGTAAAACTACTGTTTACCCATTTTATCTTTCCTGCCCCAATTTGCATTCTGAAATGTATCACAGGCAGCAACATCCTAACACTGTGGGGTTGCCTCTCGAGCGCGTCCCAGTGGCTGCAGCTGTTATGGGAACCCATAACAGTTGCCAGTCCGACAGGAGAAACCTGCTATACAAAGGTTTAGATTAGTCCTGAATGATTTATCGGTTTTGCATCGCGATGACTGAAATGGTGATTCCGTGATAGTCAGAGCAGCGTTTTTTGCCGATATCCCGCGCCCTCCCACTGTGCACTTCAACTTGCCACTCTATGTACAAGTAGCAGCGGCTCATCGTCTCTTTTTTTCCCGGCGGTGGCTCGCTAACTCCTTTCTCATGCTGTGTCCTCCTCCGTCATCGGCTCTCTTGCCCTCCTACTTTGCCTAGCGTGTCATGAGGTGGGCGGGCGCCTCTTGCAGGCTCTCACTCGTTTCCCTATGCCTCCAACAGTGCTCCCAGCGTGTCATCAGCTGGGTGGGTGGCAGACTCCGCCCACAGGATCTCACTTGTTTTCCCTCTCCCTCCAGTGAGAGTGAGAGCTGATGACACGCTAGGTGCTAGTGTGTCATCAGCTCTCACTCCAGCTGGGCCTGTCAGTCAAAAACAGTGTGGCCAGTAATCAAGTGTTTAGGCTTAGGAAATGGAATTGTCACAGCTCCGGCCCCGCCTCCTTTGCGCGGCAGAATTCTGATTGAGGCAAACAGCATGGTGATCTCATTGATCTGTGCAAAGCTTTTGTGTGCTGGCCTGGCCTGGCGTACTGTGCATTTGATAAAGGAGCTTAGTGAGCGGACTCTGATTAATACTAAAATGGTTTCAATTTCAGGCTTGATAACTGGCTGAAGTACATGGTGTACACTGTGAATTTAGTGCTAAAGCTTTATTTTAAGAAAATTGTGAATCTAATCGAAATTGCAATTTCTGACAGAAATCGTGCAATTCAATCTTTTCTTAAAATCGTTCAGGCGTAGTTCAGATTATTATTCTTTACTGCTGGTAGGTGCATCACTGAGGAAAGGTTGTGTGTTCTGAGCTGAATAGAAAAATCACCTGGTCTCCCAAAGTTCACTGGGAGAAGGGAGTATAGCTAATCAGCCTAGGCGAGACATCACTGAGAGGACGGGGCTACAGATTATGATACAGCAATATATAGCTATGGGAAGTGTTTCTGATGCTGAAACCAGGATATTTAACGTAAAATGGGTATCCTGATAACTGACTGTATTTTACTAAATGTTATAGTTCTTGTTTAACATCCTAACTGCTATTAGAATGTACCCAGTCCAGTTTTGGATTTAGGCGAGCTTTATACTGTATTTTCTGGACTATAAGACTCACTTTTTCTTCCCCCAAAAGTGAGGAAAAAGTCACTGCTTCTTCTAGTCCAAATGCAGGGAGTTCCTGACTTGTAAACACCTGTCAATATGAACGTCCAACCCGACGCAATGTCAGGGACCCCCTGTACTGTGCCCATGCAGAGGAGGACACAAAGGGCACAGAGGGGGACAGAGGTGGACACAGGAGGGCACAAGGGGGACAGGAGGAGACATGAGGTACAAGGGGACTCCCTGTACTGTCCCCATGCAGAGGAGGACACGGGGACACAAAGGGGCATAGGAGGACGACACATGGGCGACACAGAAGGACACAAAGATACAAGAGGTACAAAGGGGGCATAATCCACAGGATGCTCCTTCACCACGGATGCACCAGGTTTAGTATATTTTTTTCCCTTGGTTTTTGTCCTGTAAACCTAGGTGCATTTTATAGTCAGGAGCATCTTATAGTCCGAAAAATATGGTAGTTAGTAGGTGGGCTAGTTTCACACAACTTGACCGGTTTCACTTTCTTAAGGCTGTGTTTGAGTCCAGCACAGATGCATGCTCTGATACCAGTAAGGACAGTGCTAATGCTGTGGCTTAAAGCAGGGATCCCCAACCTGTGGCCCGCGGCCCACTGGTGGTCCGCAGGACGTTTTCAGTTGGGCAGGACTGTCCTCTTGCCTGCCCCCTCCGCCCGTCCCCCTCCGCGGCCGCCGCTGCTGTTACCTTTGGCGGCCGCTTGGTCTCTTATATTCCCCTTCTCTCTCTTTTGCCAGCGTGTGAGAGGGAGGAAGCAGGAGAGACAGAGCGGCTTCCTGTAGCGGCGCGCCGTTACTATGGGAACCGCTCTCTCTTTCCTGCTTCTTCCCTCTCAATCACAGCAGCCGCGGGGCGCGCTTCTGTGACTCACACTCCGGCGAGAGAGAGAGGGGGGAATGTAAAGAGACCGCCGGCAAAGGTAACTGCAGCGGCGGCCGCAGGAGGAGGGGTGTGGGCGGGGGCTACTATACTGGGGCACAATGCTAGCTATACTGGGGCACAATGCTAGCTATACTGGGGCACAATGCTAGCTATACTGGGGCACAATGCTAGCTATACTGGGGCACAATGCTAGCTATACTGGGGCACAATGCTAGCTATACTGGGGCACAATGCTAGCTATACTGGGGCACAATGCTAGCTATATTTGGGCACTATACTGGCTGTACTGGGGCACTATACTAGCCATACTGGGGCACTATACTAGCCATACTGGGGCACTATACTAGCCATACTGGGGCACTATACTAGCCATACTGGGGCACTATACTAGCCATACTGGCTATACTGGGGCACTATACTAGCTATACTGGGGCATACTAGCTATACTGGGGCACTACCTACGTTTACTGGGCACTATACTAGGTATACTGGGGTAACTGTACTAGCCATACTGGGGCAACTAAACTTCCTATACTGGGGCAACTATGCTAGCTATGCCCCCCCCCCCCCCCCCCCCGGTAACCCGATGCGCACGACATTGTCTCCCCCCAGGAACCCTCTCTCCCCCTCCCCCACCACCCAACAACCACCCCCCCCCCCCCCCCCGGCGGGCCCCGGAGAGAAATTTGGACAGAAAGTGGTCCCCGGGCCATAGAAGGTTGGGGACCCCTGGCTTAAATGATACCCGGATTGACATGTGACATGGTGCAATAGACATGTGCTTGTACAGTGCCTAGCACACAGATAACTATGCTGTGTTCCTTTTTTTCTTTCTCTGCCTGAAAGAGTTAAATATCAGGTATGCAAGTGGCTGACTCAGTCCTTACTCAGACAGGAAGTGACTACAGTGTGACCCTCACTGATAAGAAATTCCAACTATAATACACTTTCCTAGCAGAAAATGGCTTCTGAGAGCAAGAAAGAGAAGAGATAAAACGGAATTTCTTATCAGTGAGGGTCACACTGTAGTCACTTCCTGTCAGGACCGAGTCAGCCACTTACACACCTGACACTTAACTCTTTCAGGCAGAGAAAAAAAAAGGAACACAGCATAGTTATTTGTGCACCTGGCACTGTACATACACATGTCTATCTCATCATGTCACGTGTCGGTTCGGGTATCCTTAAGTCCTCAGAAAGCTCCTCATGCTGCTTCTGGCTAGGAGTGCAGCAGTCACGTGACTGTGGGACTTGCAGTTTCTCGTCCTAGTATTAGGGATGATCAGTGATGGGCAAATACATCTTTTTTTATGCAAATGTATGTACATTTTATGCAAATAGATGCAGTTTGAAATTAGACAAAGCAATTTAAACCTGTGCGGGACTTGATTGGTCCATTTTCAAGCTGCATATATGTGCATACAAATTTACATATATTTGCATAATCTCAGAAGTATGTGCACATCATTGATCATCCCTACCTTGTGTAAGTATTGCTGAAGCCTTTAAGTGATCAGAGGGGAGCGTGCTGCTAGGATGAGGAAGCACAGTTATATTGCAGGTTCAGGGTGTTTGTATTTACAATGGCTTGCGAAAGTATTCGGCCCCCTTGAAGTTTTCCACATTTTGTCACATTACTGCCACAAACATGAATCCATTTTATTGGAATTCCACGTGACAGACCAATACAAAGTGGTGTACACATGAGAAGTGTAACGAAAATTATACATGATTCCAAACATTTTTTACAAATAAATAACTGCAAAGTGGGGTGTGCGTAATTATTCAGTCCCCCTGAATCAATACTTTGTAGAACCCCCTTTTGCTGCAATTACAGCTGCCAGTCTTTTAGGGAATGTCTCTATCAGCTTTGCAGATCTAGAGACTGAAATCCTTGCCCATTCTTCTTTGCAAAACAGCTCCAGCTCAGTCAGATTAAATGGACAGCGTTTGTGAACAGCAGTTTTCAGATCTTGCCACAGATTCTCCATTGAATTTAGATCTGGACTTTGACTGGGCCATTCTAACACATGGATATGTTTTGTTTTAAACCATTCCATTGTTGCCCTGGCTTTATGTTTAGGGTCATTGTCCTGCTGGAAGGTGAACCTCCGCCCCAGTCTCAAGTCTTTTTTGCAGACTCCAAGAGGTTTTCTTCCAAGATTGCCCTGTATTTGGCTTCATCCATCTTCCCATCAACTCTGACCAGCTTCCCTGTCCCTGCTGAAGAGAAGCACACCCAGAGTATGATGCTGCCACCACCATATTTGACAGTTGGGGTGGTGTGTTCAGAGTGATGTGCAGTGTTGCTCGATCAATATATGCTTTAAATAGCAAGCCTTTTGTGTGCCGCCTCTTCACTGTTTGCATGATTCTACCCTCAGGTGGGTGACCTGAGTGAGGCGTAGCACCGGCAGTTCAAGGATTAATTTTCCTGAAGGGGTTCCAGGACCGTGGCCAAGTTCACAGTGTGATGTGCAGTGTTAGTTTTCTGCCACACATAGCATTTTGCATTTTGGCCAAATAGTTCCATTTTGGTCTCATCTGACCAGAGCACCTTCTTCCACATGTTTGCTGTGTCCCACACATGGCTTGTGGCAAACTGCAAACGGGACTTCTTATGCTTTTCTTTTAACAATGGCTTTCTTCTTGCCACTCTTCCATTAAGGCCAACTTTGTGCAGTGCACGACTAATAGTTGTCCTATGAACAGATTCCCCCACCTGAGCTGTAGATCTCTGCAGCTGGTCCAGAGTCACCATGGGCCTCCTGACTGCATTTCTGATCAGCGCTCTCCTTGTTTGAACTTTGAGTTTAGGTGGACAGCCTTGTCTTGGTAGGTTTACAGTTGTGCCATACTCCTTCCATTTCTGAATGATCACTTGAACAATGCTCTGTGGGATGTTCAAGGCTTTGGGAATCTTTTTGTAGCCTAACCTTGCTTTAAATTTCTCAATAACTTTATCCCTGACCTGTCTGGTGTGTTCTTTGGACTTCATGGTGTTGTTGCTCCCAATATTCTCTTAGACAACCTCTGAGGCCGTCACAGAGCAGCTGTATTTGTACTGACATTAGATTACACACAGGAGCACTTTGTTTAGTCATTAGCACTCATCAGGCAATGTCTATGGGCAACTGACTGCACTCAGACCAAAGGGGGCTGAAGAATTACACACAACCCACTTTGCAGTTATTTATTTGTAAAAAATGTTTGGAATCCTGTATGATTTTCGTTCTCCTTCTCACGTGTACAGCACTTTGTATTAGTCTTTCACGTGAAATTCCAATAAAATTAATTCATGTTTGTGGCAGTAATGTGACAAAATGTGGAAAACTTCAAGGAGGCCGAATACTTTTCCAAGCCACTGTATGATGGAACAAGTACATATGGATGTAGTTGGTAGGCCAGCAGGGTGCTGCATGTCATGTGACTGATTTGTGGCATTGTATGCCCTGCACTGTACACTCTGCTGTCTGTGCAGAAGTGACAGTCTCCACAAAGTCTGTGTCTTCAGAGAATGTTTAGTTCCTCTTTGTTTGTTCATAGTTAAATTGGACAATTGACCATTGTACAGCTATATAGCAGGGGAAGGCTAGAGCTTCTTTCAGACCTTTATTTTTTTCTTTTTCCCACTTAGAAGATTGTCTGCCACTTCCTGCCCCTTTGATACTTGACAGCAGGGATGCAAGGATTCCAAGTTTTTACACTTGTGATGTGGGAAGAGTGGGTGCACCATTTTGTTTGGTGTTTGGAGTGACAGTGGGTGAGGATAATTATCTGCAGTGGGGTCACAGACACTCATAAAAACCTGGAGGATCTATAGTGGCTTCCTTGTGCTACGGTTCAAACTCTCTCTGTGCTCATGGGATGGGGTACCTGTAAATATTTTAAGAGTAGAAATCTTTTGCTCACAATTGCCCTTTCGGGCCTCTTACACTATATGCTGAAAAACTAATGCTTTCTAACTTTTGATTGCAGTGCATTGTGAAAAAGCTTTGTTAAAGGACCACTGTTGCAAAAATAAAAAAAATTTAAAATATATGTAAACACATACAAATAAGTGTGTTTCTTCGAGATTAAAATAAGACCATATGCGATCAGATTTCTCGAATGAAGAATTTTTTTAAATTTTTTCTGTACAACCAATAGTTTTATTCATTTGCTGTAAAATTGGATCATTTTATTGTATTGTGTGTGGCCACTTTTAGCCCTTTTTTTTGTGCTCAGATGTCTTCAGGCTAGCAGTACTTGCCACTGATGGTGGTGATATATTTATTTATTTTTTTCCTAAAAAGTAAAAATGTGAAAACCTTTGTGGATCACGATTACATTTCCCACAGGCAGTCTGGAATTGTACAGATGTTATACAGCCTACTTTATTACTTTGCAAATGAGGCTAAAAGGAAACGTAAGGCTCTTTACACTTGGTGTGGTGCGATTTGAAAAAAACCCCAGAGCTGTAAAATGGCACTGCGTTACAGCCGCGGTGTGGCCCATGGAAGTGGCACAGTAATGCACTGCAGCTTATGTATTACCCAGAGCACTCAGTGTGGGCTTTGTCATGTTCCATTGACTGTAATGGCCATTGCGACGAGCTGTGGTAGGAGAGAATACTGCAACGCTATAAATGTAAAAAGACCCTGAAAAGTTAAAAACTATGTTTTGGCACGAAGTACTCAGTACAGATGCTGTTATTGCTGCTGGTTGCTTTCATGCTTCCGACTGTTACTGCCTCGTCCCAATTATAATATTTTACTACAGGGAGAGTCCAGGCCTGTTAGCCAGGGGCTACCTGTGGTCATGCAGGTGTTCCAGACTGAGCATGCCCAGTGAGAGGAAGCGCTCGTGTCAAAGGGTCAGACGTGCACAAGTGCTTCTACTCGCTAGGCATCCGTGGATCAGGAACTTGCAATGGCTGGTGAACTTCCGAGACGCCATGAAAAAGACTCTGGAGAACAGGAAATGTCAGGAACCCTGAAGATAATGAGCAGCACTAACAGTATCCCTAGTTAGTACTTTGTCCCAAAATGTAGGTAGTTTAAAAGTTTTATTTTGGTTCACTTCATGTTTGCTTGCAAGTATAACACCACATCATTAACATGAGTTATTTTCCGGACATGGCACTTGTAAGAGATCTGCCTCCCAGGTTGTTATTTTAAGGTACTCATGCGTCACCAGCCTTTGTGAATTGACATGTGTACAGATCTACTCTATAAAGTCAGTAAGTTTTGATCTATTTATAACTTGTGCTATTGCTTTGTGAATTGAGCACTGTATACAGTAACAGCTGTTTCCTTAATGACTTGTAAAGGGACTTTAGCCAATTGTGTTTAAAGAGGCTTGTTTCCTGGAAGTTCTGCAGATACTCCACCTCTTCTGAGTTACTAGTATGGATGTTTAATCGCCCAAAAGTCTGCTTGCTTGCTTTCTACAAGTCAACCTTGTTTCCGCTTTCTGTATTCCAGGTGTCCCTTTCCCCAAGAACTTCATGTCCGTGGCAAAGACCATCCTGAAGCGCTTGTTCCGTGTCTACGCTCACATCTACCACCAGCACTTTGACTCTGTTATGCAGCTACAGGAAGAAGCACATCTCAACACTTCATTCAAACATTTCATTTTCTTTGTACAGGTGAGAACACCAGCATAGACATCCTCCTCCTGTTGTCTAGCCCATTGGTTCTCAGCATTGAAGGCAGGGCTTTGGAGTTGGAGTCGAGGGGTCAGAGCCATTTAGGGTACCTGGAGTTTGAGTCGGTAATTTCAAAAACTGAGGAGCCGGAGTTGGATGATTTTTGTACCGACTCCACAGCCCTGATAGAAGGAACGGTACAGCATACACGATCACGGTGTCTACTGATCTTGTTAGTGATTTGCCAATTGTGTTAGTGTTTCCCAGAATGTAGTAAGATTTTCTTACTATTCATGCAAGTGAGAGGAACTTGTATGGTGCCACAGCTGAGTATCCTGTTAAACATGCCGTGTGCCTGTAGGCATATTCAATGAGATGCACATATGTTAATGTAAAATAATGCAAATTATGCCTGTCTGGATCTTGAAAATGAACCAATCAAATCCCCACCTCACCTTTATTTGATTGGTCCATTTTCAAGCTACATACATTTGCATTCAAAATTTGCGTAATTTTGCATCAAGCAACTGCCAAGACAAATTCCTTGTAGGTGCAAACTTACTTGGCGAAATAAAATTGATTCTGATCAACTCGGGAATTTAAATTTCATTGAGCATCTCTTCTTCCTTAGTAGTTACATCAGTCCTCTGCCTGGATGAAGTGTGTCACTTACTCAGAATGAGTATGCAGATGAGGTGGTCGTACCCCATTATCTGCATGCTTTTCCCAGCTGTGTGACGCAAAATGCAGGAGCCCAGGTCAGCGAAATAGCCATTGAGGTGGAATTTTTTATTTTTTTTTAAATGAGAGCCTCTGCAGTTTTTCTGCTGAAGTTTTTATTAAGAGAGCCTGCATTTAACACCTTTTTAAAGCATTTTCAGACAAATATCCCCATGTTTTTGTTCATGCATATACGGTGAGTTTCTCTGTTGCATCTAGTGGTGATTAGTATGCTGCTACAAGGCTCTCGTAGCAGAATCATTCTAGTCCTCCAACTCTCTTCTGCTTCAGAAGCAATTCTTGTGCTGCTCTAAGCAGTATCTATAGCCACAGCACTGCATTTTATTGCATCTGACTGAGGTGAATTAAACATTTAGGCTACGTTTACAGTGGTGAGTTGCATTGTGATGCAACAGCGGCATTGTAATGTAGAACATCGCATTGAATGAAACACAGATATCACAAACCAGTTGTGCATGGGGCAGAAATGTATTGGGTGTTATTAAATAAGCTGTGCAATTTTTTAAAATCCCCAGCGCACGCTACGGGCTGTGTAACGTGCGCTGCCAACTTGCGCACGATCCCTTGTATTTAAAGAGACACTGAAGCGGAAAAAAAAATATTATGATTTGTATGTGTAGTAGAGCTAAGAAATAAAACATTAAGATCAGATATATCAGTCTAATTGTTTCCAGTACAGGAAGAGTTAAGAAACTCTAGTTCTTATCTCTATGCAAAAAAAACATTAATCTCTACGACTTTTAAAGTCGTGGAGAGGGCTGTTATCTGACTTTTATTATCTCAACTGTAAGTGAACTAATTACTTTTTCTCTGCCAGAGGAGAGGTCATTAGTTCACAGACTGCTCTGAAAGAAGCATTTTGAATGCTGAGTGTTGTGTAATCTGCACATATTAGAGAATGATGCAATGTTAGAAAAAACACTGCACCTGAAAATAAAAATGAGGATATTTTCTTTGCTGCTAATCTTCTAGTAATTATTCATAGTACACAACCAATTCACTATATCATATTTTTTTTCGCTTCAGTGTCTCTTTAATGGCCGCTCCTTTACTCCCGCACAGAGCCCAGTCGCGTCCTGTAGCTTACTAAGACGTGATCCCCGCACTTTGATTGGCCCAATAGGATGCCTGTCACTCCGTGCTGCCCATATGATATGCTTTTTAAAGGAAATCCTACTGTCATGTTTAGTGGTCTCCTGGGGTCTCTGAAGGGCATATTACAGTGGTTACCCATGTTTACCCGTCTGCAATCTGAATGTAGTGATGATTGGTCTCCTTCTCTCATCCTTTCTTCTTTCAGGAATTCAACCTGATTGATCGCAGAGAGTTGGCTCCTCTTCAGGAACTGATTGAGAAGCTGGGATCCAAGGACAGATAGAGGGTCGGCACTGAGCCGCATTTACCCGTGAGTGAGCGATCTCTTCTCATCGTACTCACCCTGACTGCACCTGAAGCCATTAGTTACCTGGATGGATGCCCACTTACCACTGATACAGGAGGAGAGCTCCACTGGAAGTCTTCCCCATTACATAGAGATTGCCTTACCTTATTTTTATATGAACTTTTATAGAAATGCTTTAATAAGAACACTCCACTAAACATGCAACTAGAACCCCCCACAATTCTGTTTTCATGTGTCATGTAGGCTGGGGGAAATGTTCACTTTTACTTTTTAAGGTCATTTGCTGCAGTATACCACCAGTGGACTTGGCCTTGTATACCACTTGCTACTGCTTCTCGCATTGTTTTTCATTTTATACTGTTGCTACGCTGTTGTTTTTTACAGGTTGTGTATATCAATGTTTTTTATATATGTATCCTTAAACTTGCAATAAGTGACTTTTTTTAAAAAAAAAAGGAAAATAGTCCTCCATTGCCTTATAAAGTCTAAAATGGGATAAGTGAAAGTGGTCTCCACATGACCCAATCGTGGCATGCGTTGTAGTGACACGCCTCCTCAGTAAGAGTGAACAGCTCTGCACAGCGGCCTTCTAGTCTGTAGAAATGGGCATTGTTCTCTCCACGTGTGTATTTGTTTTTTCCCTTTGTCACTTTACTTGTTTTATTTCTATCATTTTTTTAAAGAAACGTTGGCTGTATCCTAGAGGAACTTGGTTTATAAGTTTTTTTTTTTGTTTTTTTTTGTTTTGTTTTTTTTTTCTTCATTTTTAACTTGATCAATTATCCCAGCAAGACAGAAGCTCTATTTTTTTAACATAATTTTCCAGAAGGATGAACTGATCAGTCTACAGAAACCAAGTAAATCTGTGCTGTTTTTATGAAGATAGAAATAAAAAAATCTTGCTAAATAAACAATGTTTGACGTGATTTGGTGGATCAACTCCAAGGACATCCACATATAGTATAGTGTATGTTCAGAGTTTATTGCTAAAGCAGACCTGAACTCAGAACTTCTTCTCTGCGCTAAACGATACGCAGCAGCATAATAACCTTTAAAGAAAAACATTTTACAGCTGATACAAATCCTGCAATAAATCTGCAGTGTCTACTTCCTGCTTTCATGGAAGCAGACATAGGGTTCACAACCTGTGTTTACTAATTAGCAGTTCTGCCGTGGCAGAGTAGACACAGCTGAGATCAAATTACACTTGTGATTAGTAATAGATGAGTGGGAATGAGATAAGCTAATTACATACTGGGTGCATTTCTACATGTTTTCCTTCTGTCCTGTGCAAGAGTTCAGGTCCACTTAAATGTTATATTTCCATTATTGTATTACATATAAAGATTTGTAATCCCACCAAAAAAAAGGGTAGTTTCAACTGGAAACTTGTTTTTAGATCCTAGGTTCTCTCAATAGATGGTATAGATGGTACTTCAGAGGGTACTTTAGTTGGGGTTAGGGGGGGACTTGAACTTGTCTCGGAGTCCTTTCACACTGTATGGCATCACAACACTGAGGCAATGATACTTCTATGGGGCTATCACTCTGATTACGGTCCCGGGTAACATGCTGCATGCAGTGCATATACAGGGTAACATGCATGCTTGCAGTGGCAGTAAGGCATGCTTTCATTGCACTGTATGCCTCACTGCATAGTTAGAGAACCCGAGGTGGGTTCTAAGAATGCTATCAGCACACAGAGGCTGGGTCTGCATATAATGCCCAGCTTCTGTTGCTATACAGTGCCCCCCAGGCCCCTCCCTGCACTCTGCTGTCCCCCATAAATCAAACGCAGTGCTAGCGACATGCAGCGTGTTGATAGCAGGCTGTTTACCTTTGCACGGTCACTCTCGCCGCTCTCCCGCCTCCTCTATATCTCTGCTCCACGCCTGCGTCCCTTCCCTCCAATCAGCAGGGAGGGAAGGGACGCAGGCGGGCAGCGGTGACATAGAGGAGGCCGAGAGTGACAGTGCAGATGTAAATAGCCTGCTAGCAATGTCACTAGCACGGCGTTTGATTTATGGGGGACAGCAGATCACAGGGGGGGGGGGGCTGGGGGGGAGACAGTATAGCAACAGAGGCTGGGCATTATATTTAGATCCAGCCTCTGTGTGCTAATAGGATTCTTAAAACCCACCTCGGGTTCTCTGTAAAGGGAGACTAAACTGAGGATATGGATTTTTCCTTTTCAAATAATACCAGTTGCCTGACTCTCCTGCTGATCCTGTGTCTCTAATACATTTAGCCACAGCCCCTCAACAAGCATGCAAATCAGGTGCTCTGACTGAAATCAAACTGGATTAGCTGCATGCTTGTTTCAGGTGTGTTATTCAGCCACTACTGCAACCACAGAGATCAGCAGGGCTGACGAGCAACCGGTATTGTTTAAAAGGAAACATCCATATCCCTCTCAGTTAAAGTGAACCTCCAGAATAAAAATCGACTCAGCAGCACTGGAAAGGCCTTGTGTTTCTTTAACAGTTTCACAGCATCAGAACTTTGTTTCTCTTATACAAGCCTCATTTTTAGATGCACAGAAGAAAACTGCCTGGGCATTTTTCCCCTGATGCTGTGCAAAGCATGATGGTATTTCTGATGTTGCTCTCGTTCTGCTGTTTTGGTGCAAATTCTTTTCTTACATTTTTAATTTGACATTTGAAGCCTAGGGTGTGCAGATTGGAGGGGTAATCAGGACAGTTGGAACTGTCTCCTGCTCCCTGTCACCTCCTTTCAACCAAAAAGATGGCTGCCCCCATGAATCACAAACATTTGCCTGTTCTTTTAAAACAGGGCGAGTAAGAGATTATATTACCAATCTATTCTAGTTAACATAACTAATGTAACTTAATGACAGTATGTTTGTTTAGGCTGAATTTCCCCTTTAAAGCAGTAGGATCAGCCATACTATGCCAGGGAAAAAAAGCACATATACAAGTGTTAAATACTTGATCTACTTACATAACACATGTATTATACTGTCCACATTTTGATTTCAGTGAATGTTGTATAGTAAATTACGAGAATTCTGTTCCTGGTGGGGGCCTTGTCTTTTGCCCACAGTTAAGGCTAACTTGTGATGTCATTTCTGCCCTTAACTTTTTTTCTTGTCTCCTCCAATCGCTGAGTCGCCTCAGCCTTGCTTGTAAACACAAGTGAGTAGGGGATTAGGTTTCAGATAAGAAGCTGACAGGAAATAAAGGGAAGAGGAGGAATAGATTATAGATAAAAAGAACCCCCAGCATGCAATTCTTTGGCACGACTACTAAAGGGCCAGTGTTCCTTAAGTATGTGATAACTCCAAATCATAACAGCAGAAAAAGTTTTGAATGCAGGCTTAGCATCTTTATCACTTAATAAACTCAGGCCAGTTGCTGTTGAAATTTGATTTTTATGGTGACGATACCGCTTTAATGCGCATTGCGACGGTTACGTTGTAATACGTCGTGATTATAGAACAATCTCATCACAATGTAATCTGTATGGTGTGAAAGCAACCTTAGTCAATCTATTAAAGTTGTATTATACTGCCAAACTGCTTACTTACATAAAAGAACATTTGCATTTAAAAGGATTCCCTGTGCATACAAACCTTTACTTTCACTGCAGAAAGCAGGAGAAGTTTGCTTATCTCTTGTCATCAGCGAGGGCAAATATAATCATTGCTTGCTGAAGCTCCAGTGCCCTCTACTGAACAGACACATCAGTCTGGCAATAGCTGTGTCAGCAGAGGGAAGAAGGCACAAGGAGCCTCAGCCAGCAATGTTTAAATTTGCCAATAAGCCAGAGATAAGCTATCTTGTATTGCTCTCTGCAGTGAACAATGTTTTTAGGCTTGAGAATCCTTTCAAGTCAAAAGCTTTATGTACCCAAGAGTAGTTAATGAAATTTTAGTTTTGGGAGTGCAATCCCACTTTAGGTTTTGAGGGGGAGGGGCCTGATAAACCATATATAAATCAACCTGAAATAGTAGTTATAGTTAATTAAGAATATCAAGGAGTTTTTGAAAAGCATTTATACATAATTACGAAGTACTCCAGAGTACTATTTATGCATCAATGCGTACTTGAGACGTTATTCATGACGGAGTACTTATTTATTGTATTTATAAAGCGCCAACATATTACGCAGCGCTGGACATTAATTTAGGTTACAGACAATATTTAGGGGTGACATACAGCAAAATGACAATACAGGAATACAAGAAAGACCAGATCATGCAGCATAGTACGAGTACAAGGTAATGCTTAGTCAGTCACTGGATGGGATCATGGAGATTAGGCAAGTTAGGTTCACTCAGATGCATAGCATGGGTGCACAGTAATGGAAGTGCATGATCAGGTAGGACACAAAAGGAGAAGGACTGTGCCCAAAGGCTTACAATCTAGAGTGAGAGGTAAGGACACGAAAGGTAGGGGGACCAGAGTTCAGCTGTGGATTTAGAGCACTTGTGAGGGGTAGTATGCCAGAGTGAAAAGGTGAGTTTTAAGGGCCTTCTTGAAGATGTTGAAGGGGGGCTGCCCTAATGGGTGGAGGTAGGGAGTTCTATACTGTTCAAGCAGCTCTTGAGAAGTCCGGGAGGCGTGCATGGGACTGGGTGATGCGGGGGAGCGGTCAGGCAAAGTTCATTGGAAGAGCGGAGTGAGTGGCTAGGTGTGTACCTCTGAGTAAGATTGGAAATGTAGGTTGGACAGGTTTTGTGGACAGATTTGTAGGTCAGACACAGTATCTTGAATCTGATTCTGGACTGGATAGGAAGCCAGTGGAGGGATTTAAGGAGGGGATGCGCCGTGGTGGAGCGATGGGAGCAGTGGATAATTCTGGCTGCCGCATTCATGATGGACTGCAGCGGAACTATTCAGTTCATAGGGAGACGAGACAGAAGGGCATTGCAGTAGTCAAGGTGGGAAATTATGAGGGCATGGATGAGGAGTTTGGTGGTGGCAGAGGTCAGGAAAGGGCAATTTTACAGATGTTACAAAGGTGGAAGTTGCAGGACTTTGAGAGGTTTTGGATGTGGGGAGTGAAGGAGAGTGCGGAGTCCAGGGTGACGCCCAGACAGCGGGCTTGAGAGGTAGGGCGAATGGTAGTGTGGTTAACAGTGACCTGCACATCTGGTAGGTTCAGGGATGGCCGGGATGGGAAGATCATAAGTTTCGTTTTTGTCTAGATTTAGTTTCAGGAACCTAGCGGACATCCAGGAGGAGATGGCTGATAGGCAGGAGACCTTGTCCATGGTAATGGTGGATATGTCAGGGGTGTGGAGGTAGATCTGGGTGTCATCTGCATACAGATGATAGTTAAAACCCATAAAGGAGATAACCTTGCCAATGGAGGATGTGTATAGGGTGAACAGTAGGGGGCCAAGGACTGAGCCTTGGGGGACTCAAACCGAGAGGTGGTTGGGGGTGGACGAGGACTCATTGAAGGTGGTCAGGAAGGAGCGGTTGGAGAGGTAGGATGAAAGCCAGGTCAAGGCGAGATTGTGAATGCCCATGGACCAAAGGAGTAGGGGATGATCTATTGTGTCAAAAGCTGCTGAAAGGTCGAGGAGGAGGAGAATGGAGTATTTACCTTCAGCTTTAGCTAAGGCAAAGTCATTGACCACTTTGGTGAGAGCAGTTTCAGTTGAGTGGGCAGGCCGAAATTCAGATTGCAGTGAGTTGGCATTGAGTACTGGCATGGGCGTCCGCAGAAAATTTTCGGGGGAGGGGGGCAAGTGGGTGCATGTGCCAAAAATTTTGGATGGTGTTGTGTGGCGCAAATGGGGCTACGTCATGTGCCAAAAAATGGGTGTGGTCATGGGTGGAGACAAGTTTACATGAACTTAGCAATGGTGGGACATTAGATTAGGAAAGTGGTGGTGAACCTTTTGAAGGTCGAGTGCCAAAACTGCAACACAAAAGTCACTTTGCTATCGCAAAGCGCCAACAGCAATTTAAACTAAATTCAAACGTTTTAACTCATACATGAACATTATGGAAAATCCAAGTTGAAAATAAACTGTGAAGATAAACAATTTCATCCATCCGTCTCCTGAAAAATGTGTTCATTTTTTTTTTAGAACCTCCCAGTTTCATTTTCGGTTTTAAAAAGCTGAAAAAGTAGGTTTAATGCTATTGTCTCATATGATGATGATTCAGCTATTTCCATTGTCTCGCAGTTAGCAATCATGAGCCCCCCCCCATCAAGACAAATTGAGCAATCATGAGGCCCTCAACATGACCAACTCAGCAATCATGAGGCCCACAACAAGACAAATTCAGCAGTCATGAGGCACATAAATAGGCAGAATGCCCCCTTAATATGGTAGACACCTCTCACCTGGCAGCAGTTCCCCAAAATACACTCAATCTGACAGCAGTGGTCAACCAAAAATAGGTAGCCCCAGGTCTATAGGTGTCCCCAGAATAGGTGGCCAGCGGTGTAGATGTCCCCAGAACAGGTAGCCAGGGGTAGAGATGTCGCCAGAACAGGTAGCCAGGGGTATATGTGCCCAGTATATGTAACCAGAGGTATATGTAGGCAGGGGTATATGTGCCCAGTATATGAAGCCAGAGGTATATGTCCCAGTATATGTAGCCAGGGGTATATGTGCCCAGTATATGTAGCCAGAACAAAATACATATATCCAGGCACATCGCATCTAGTTAGGACTTTAAATAAGGAAAGGGAGGTGCTGAAGGGGTGTGGCTAGAAAACAGCAAAAATCTATTAACCCTTCGCACTCTCACATGCAAATGTTCAAACAAATGCGTTCACAGATTCACTCATCCAGGCACAACTGTTACCCTACAGCTAAATTAAAAGCCGGAGTTTTAGTTCACAGAAGAATGCATTCTTATGCTTAGTTACCTGGATGAGTGAATCTGTGAACGCATTTGTTTGAACATTTGCATGTGAGAGTGCGAAGGGTTAATAGATTTTTGCAGTATATGTAGCAAGGGGCCCAGTATATGTAGCCAGGGATATATGTGCCCAGTATATGTAGCCAGGGGTATATGTGCCCAGTATATGTAGGCAGGTGTGCCCCTAGCAGAAGGGGAGCAGCACAGAGAAGAGGGAGAGCTATGGGCACTTACCTTAGGGGGCTCTCCCTCCCTCGCTGTGCCCTCCGAAACGAAGTGTTGTGCAGCGGCTGGGCAGCGGGCGGAACTTACCTCCGTCTTGTTCAGGCGCCGGATGGATTTGCCGCTAGTCTGGTCTGGACCAGACCAGACAGCGGCACCAGAACTTCCGGCGCTGGATCGAGACGGAGGTGAGTTCTCCCCGCTGCACAACACTTCGTTCCGGAGGGGACAGCAAGGGAGGGAGAGCCCCCTAAGGTGAGGGAAGGGGGGGGGGGAGCCCTTCCCCACTGTGCCCATAGCTCTCCCTCTTCTCTGCGCTGTTCCACTTCTGCTGGCCGCACAGGCACGTGGCCAGGAGGGGGGCAGCGGGCGGCCAGATGCCGATTTTGCCATATGTGTGGACGCCCATGGGTACTGGGTCAGGCGTTTGTGAACCAGACGCTCAAGGAGTTTTGAGGCAAAGGAGAGGAGGGAGATTAGGCCAAAACTGTAAATGTTCTATATTCCCCGTGCACGTGATACAGGTGTTTGCACACAGTGCCCACCACCTTGATGTTCACAAAAGGCTCACCAGATGCTATCCACCAACTTACAGGTGGTAATCTCGCTTTTCCATATGTATATCACTCAGGAACATCAGTGATCACATCCACTTTCCATTAAAATTGGCAAGATCCCAGTAGGATGGTTAGCATGTCATATCGGCAAGTCCCTCAGGCTCTAGCGTTGTGTGCTCTGCAATACCGTTTGCGGCGTCCCGCTCCGTCGGCTGCTAGGTCTTTCCGGACTTCCGTGTATCGTCACGTGACCTGCGTCAGGCGTACTGGCTCCGCCCTACGCGTTTCGTCACCAAGGACTCATCAGGGGCTAGCGTTGCCAGTACGCCAGCCGCAGTTATACCACTCGTCCCCGCCCATCACGTCATCATTCCCCTCGGTCTTGCCAGTATCACTTGCCTCACAAAAACTGTAACATTCCATATACTCTTCCTCCCGCAATAATCACCATCATTATAACACATATTCTCCCACTTACCCTCCCGATCCATAACTTTAAATTATTCCTTCTCATATGCAATAATAACCTTCGCACATCTTACGTGAACCCCTATTCCCTCTAATGACCCTAATCCTGTGTCAACCCTCTCTGCATAGTGACATCTTGTGGTGAAATTTCAAACTTTTTTTGGACATTAATCATTGGCAATAAAACAGTTCAAATCAAATTCAATGTTTAATCCAGTTGGTGCAAAAGACCTCAAATTATAAATCCATCTGCCTTCAGCTCTTGAAATGTCTTTCTGTTTATTGGAACCCCTCCAATTGGGGATCCATTTTTCCAGGCCCATAAATTTTAATAAAGTGGGATCACGATTATGGGCCTGCCTAAAGTGGTTAGACACACTGTGTGATTCCAATCCTCTAGATATATTGTACACATGTTCCCCAATTCTCTTATGAAGTGCCCTAGTGGTGCGGCCCACATACTCCAGGCCACACGGACACCAGAGAATGTAGACCACCCCAACTGAGGAGCATGTGATGCATTGCCTCACCTTATGGGTCCTACCAGAATTTCTACCCACAAAATGATCTCCTCTTACCGGGACCGCCTCCCGGCACCCCCTACACTTTCTGCAGGGGAAGAACCCTTTTTGCCCCAACAGGTCAGTGCTTGCTGGTTTTGGAGGAGGGTCTATAAAACTGGCCACCACCTGGGATTTCAAATTAGGTGCTTTTCTGTAAATAAAAGCTGGTTTCCTTGGTAAATACTCACCCAATACTCCATCCAATTTAATGATGTTCCAATGCCTATTGACTACCCTTTCTACCTGTCTGTATTGTTGATTGAATCCCAACTGAACAGCAAACTCATGTTGATTATTTGGGGGTTTGTAAGTCTCATTTACCAATACTTTCCTATCCAATTCCCCCACTTCCGCAGCCACCTTTTCCACCATTCCCCTATTGTATCCCTTTTCCACAAACCTCTCCAATAGTGTTCTACTCTGTTGTTCATAATCTTTCTTGAACGTGCAGTTTCTCTTTAATCGGGTAAACTGCCCCTTGGGGATGTTTTGTATCCATCTATCATGGTGGCAGCTGGATGTGGGAATGAATCCATTTCTATCCGTAGGCTTGAAATAGGTTTTGGTCACTAATCCACTTTCCCCTTTCCCTATCTCCAAATCTAGAAATTGTACCCCATTTTGACTAACTGTGAACGTTAATTCAATCTCTTCCCATATAGTATTCATCTCTCCACAAAATCTATCCAGATCCTCCTTCGGTGAGGCAATGCATCACATGCTCCTCAGTTGGGGTGGTCTACATTCTCTGGTGTCCGTGTGGCCTGGAGTATGTGGGCCGCACCACTAGGGCACTTCATAAGAGAATTGGGGAACATGTGTACAATATATCTAGAGGATTGGAATCACACAGTGTGTCTAACCACTTTAGGCAGGCCCATAATCGTGATCCCACTTTATTAAAATTTATGGGCCTGGAAAAATGGATCCCCAATTGGAGGGGTTCCAATAAACAGAAAGACATTTCAAGAGCTGAAGGCAGATGGATTTATAATTTGAGGTCTTTTGCACCAACTGGATTAAACATTGAATTTGATTTGAACTGTTTTATTGCCAATGATTAATGTCCAAAAAAAGTTTGAAATTTCACCACAAGATGTCACTATGCAGAGAGGGTTGACACAGGATTAGGGTCATTAGAGGGAATAGGGGTTCACGTAAGATGTGCGAAGGTTATTATTGCATATGAGAAGGAATAATTTAAAGTTATGGATCGGGAGGGTAAGTGGGAGAATATGTGTTATAATGATGGTGATTATTGCGGGAGGAAGAGTATATGGAATGTTACAGTTTTTGTGAGGCAAGTGATACTGGCAAGACCGAGGGGAATGATGACGTGATGGGCGGGGACGAGTGGTATAACTGCGGCTGGCGTACTGGCAACGCTAGCCCCTGATGAGTCCTTGGTGACGAAACGCGTAGGGCGGAGCCAGTACGCCTGACGCAGGTCACGTGACGATACACGGAAGTCCGGAAAGACCTAGCAGCCGACGGAGCGGGACGCCGCGAACGGTATTGCAGAGCACACAACGCTAGAGCCTGAGGGACTTGCCGATATGACATGCTAACCATCCTACTGGGATCTTGCCAATTTTAATGGAAAGTGGATGTGATCACTGATGTTCCTGAGTGATATACATATGGAAAAGCGAGATTACCACCTGTAAGTTGGTGGATAGCATCTGGTGAGCCTTTTGTGAACATCAAGGTGGTGGGCACTGTGTGCAAACACCTGTATCACGTGCACGGGGAATATAGAACATTGTAACTTGATGCCTAAACAGTATTACGCTATGTGAGGTGTTTCATTTAGGTTGATTGTGGATGAGAGCGCGGCGGAGTGCAAGGCACCATAAGAACTATTCTATCAACAGGAGATACCGCAGCGCACCGTCTAGGATTTGATTGTGATCATTCAAATATATTAACGTTAAGGAGGTTTAATTTTGCGGACAGCGCAGCATTCATTGTTGTTTCAAAACTGTAAATGCTGTAATGTCAGTGCCACGGAATATGTTGGCGCTTTATAAATTAATAAAAATGTTGAAAATTGTTCTAGAAGTTTCATCACTAGTATGAGTTTCTTCTTCAGTTCAACTGAGCTGAAGAAATAGATACCCAGACATGTAGTCCGATCAGCGAAGGGTCTAGCCCAGTGATCTGCAAACTTGGCTCTCCAGCTGTTAAGGAACTACAAGTCCCACAATGCATTTGCCTTTATAAATCATGACTGTAGCTGTCAGACTCCTGCAATGCATTGTGGGACTTGTAGTTTCTTAACAGCTGGAGAGCCAAGTTTACAGATCACTGGTCTAGCCAACTGACACTAATTATTCAAAGGATAGTTGGTGCTTGTTGAAAGGTGTGTGTATAAGCTGGCTAAGCATAAAACAGCATTGTGTGTTACAAAAAGGTTTCTGCACAGATCCAACTATTATTAATATACAGAAGTCAATGGTGTGATACTTTTTACCAAATGCACACTTACAAACCACCAGGCTGAGCTAGTAATTATCAACACAGAGGCAAAAAAAATGAGCACTAAAACTAAAAAGATCTCAGACCTGGAAATGCAATACAAAATCAGAAATCAGCTTGTTGATCCTGGCCTGCTCACAGCGGGAGTAAACCTCAGGAGAATAAAATAAAAAAAATCCTGGATTTCTTCACTCAGCAGCACACCAAAACTTGTACCTCCTAAGTATTGTACACCTAAACGCAAGCAAAGCAACTTGGTGTATGCAGTCCAGTGTGCTGTGGAGTGTAAAGAGTACATGCATGGCCCAACACTGCAGTGCAACTGCATCCTGTCACACCTCAAGGGAAAGGGACACATTGAAAGAGGCAAGGCAACAGCAAATTGTGGACAGGCAAGAAAACTGCAGGTGGTGTGAAATACGCCATTTGTATTTTAGGACAACCAACTCTGAGGCGAGAGCTTCAAAATCATGAATTGGCTAATTTGGGTACCGCTCAGTGACTAATTTGGGTACCAGTGATAGATCTTAAATCTCAAAAAAAAAGCTATTTTTCTGCTGGAATTAGCAAGGGCCTAAATTACAACTCAGGGGGGATTGCATCAATGCAAGCCAGAAGTTTGCCTGCAACAGGGTGAGCGGTTTTTCAGCTTTACCTTGCACTAAAATTTGGACATGGCCATTTCAAATGTACACCAAAATCATCCGCATACAATTTTGATTTTTATCCCATTTGTTTTAAAGGTGCTTATTCACTTTTGTCAGGTTAAATATTTGCATAATGAGTATTACATTTTTGTGGTCTGGAGTAAATGGATTGTGTGTACGTGTCTGGAGATTTAATGCTTCCCCACGTTTGACCAGTAGTGGTGAACAGAGATGGAATATACTTTGGCATGGTGGCATGTAATGCTCAGTTGGCCACTGGCGTACACAAACCAACACTTCTGAGAATGATGTCGGCATGGCACATTCCATTCCTGCTGGTCAGCAGGGATGCGCTCACGGGTAATCACAAATTTGTAATTTAAATGAGCCGTAATTGCTGCAGCTCTGCGGCTGGATGATAAGGGGTTATTTACCCACAATTCCACCCTCCTGCCTGCGCTCCAAATAGCTTGCACGCGTCTTATTGGACGCATTGCAAGCCTCACCACAGAAGGAGGAAGTGCGCGTAGTGAGGCTTCAAGCTATTTGGAGCGCAGGCAGGACGGTGGAATTGTGGGTAAATAACCTTTTATCATCCAGCCGCACAGCTGCGGAAATTACGGCTCATTTTCATTACAAATACAAGTCCTTATGGACTTGTGATTAGTCGTGAGCCCATCCCTGCTGGCCAGCAGACCTTGGGGTCAGAGTTCATGCTGAGCATTATGAGTTGGAAGTTCACTGCAGTGAATTGCATCCCTAGTGGGTCTTCAACAAGTGAGCAGTCATTTTTCCTTTGGATATACCATGACCTGGATCCATGAGGACTTAACCTTTTAAAGTGTATTTATACCAAATTGTGGTATTACTGTGGCTCTTGTACATATAATACAGAATACTGGCATTACCAGTTTGAGCTGTTTCAAAACACTTATGTCACTATCAGTGTGTGATTCTCTACAGGGATACACACTGCAGCTAGTTTACAAACAATATAAGCATAGTAACCGCTTGCAGTATGCTGGAGTTGACATGCAAGTATTCTAAAATGTACCATTTGTAATACAAGTTTATTAAGAATTCTTTTACAGCTGTCCTCAACGATGAGATGGAGGAAGATTGCGAAGATGTGGAGTCCGTTTGGGTAAATATTCATGGTGGAAATAAAAGTCGCCAATTGCTTATTGGGGTATGCTACAGGCCACCTCTTATTATTGAAGCTGCAGAACTGCGATTACTACAGCAGATTGAAAAAGCTGCCAGTAAAAATGAGGTCATATTTATGGGTGACTTCAACTTTCCAGACATTGACTGGGGTATTGAGGCTACCCATTCTGGTAAAAGCAGCAGATTTCTGGCAGCACTACAGGACAATTACTTGACTCAAATGGTAACGGAACCAACTAGGGGGAATGCGTTTCTGGATCTGATCATTTCTAATACACCAGATAATGTATCAAATGTGCAGGTTCAAGAACATTTGGGAAATAGTGATCACAACATGATAACGTTTGATCTGGTGACTGATAGGCCACGGGGCAGCGGGACCACTAAAACTGAATTTTAGAAAAGCAAAGTTCAATCAACTTAGGCAGGCACTAAGTTTAGTGAACTGGGATAATGTTCTACAAGGGGAGGACACTGAAGGGAAATGGCAAGCTTTTAAACTTATTCTCAATCAATATTGTAGTATGTATATGCCATATAGAAACAAAATGTCTAGGAATAAAAAGGCCTCTATGGATGAATAGAAAGGTTAGAGATAAAATGAAGAGTAAAAAGAATGCCTATAAGGTCCTAAAACAGGAGGGGACCGAGGCTGCACTAAGCAATTACGAGTGCAATAAAAATTGTAAAAAAGAAATTAGGCTGGCAAAGATCGAAGCTGAAAATCAAATCGCTAGGGATATCAAATCTAACCCAAAAAAGTTTTACAAGTACATCAACTCTAAAAAAAGAAAGGTTGCCTGTATAGGACTCCTAAAGGATGAGGGTGGGAACTCAATGGTGGATGACCAAGGTAAGGCAGAGTTATTAAATGCTTTATTTGCTTCTGTCTTCACAAAGGAAGCAGCACTGTTGCAAATTACAGATGCAGAAGAGTCTCAATCTTCCAACTGTAATATTAAATACTTAACGCAGGAAGAAGTGAAGGCAAGACAAAATAAATTAAAAATAGACAAGGCACCTGGCCCGGATGGCATGCATCCTCGGGTCCTAAGGGAATTGAGTTCAGTTATAGATAAACCCCTTTATCTTATCTTTTGTGACTCTCTTACAACTGGCAGAGTCCCAGTGGATTGGCGTACAGCCCACGTTTTCCCATTATTTAAGAAGGGCAAAAAATCAGATCCAGGAAATTATAGACCTGTAAGCTTAACATCAGTTGTATGCAAACTATTTGAGGGGTTACTAAGAGATACTATACATGACTTCATAGTAGAAAATAATCTTATTTCTCAGCATCAACATGGGTTTACTAAAGACAGGTCCTGTTTGACTAACATGCTCAGCTTTTATGAGGTAGTGAACGCTAATGTGGATATTGGCAATGCTGTAGATGCGATATACTTGGACTTTGCAAAGGCCTTCGACACTGTTCCACACTAAAGTCTGATGCAAAAGTTGAGGATGCAAGGACTGGGGAAGTCTGTGTGCATGGACAGGGAACTGGCTAATGGACAGAAAACAAAGAGTTAAGGTCAATGGAACATACTCAAAATGGGAGACTGTTAGCAGTGGGCTCCCACAGCGGTCTGTACTGGGTCCAGTGCTCTTCAATGTATTTATTAATGACCTAGTAGATGCAGTAGTGAGCAATTTTGCTATTTTTGCAGATGATACAAAATTGTGCAAAATCATCAACTCTCAGGAAGATAGTGTCATATTGCATCATGATCTGGATAGGATGGCTATATGGGCACATACATGGCAGATGAAATTCAAGGTTGAAAAATGTAAAGTCATGCATTTTAGTCATACCAATGGTCTAGCACCATACAAAATAAATGGGATACAGTTGGGGACATCAAACTTGGAGAAGGACTTAGGAGTACTCATTGACAACAAGTTAACCACTTCCCGACCGCCGTATTGACAATTGGCGGCCGGGAAGTGGACCCCGCAAGGACCGCCGTATAGACAAATGGCGGCGGTCCTTGTAGGGGCATGGGCGGAGCGATCGCGTCATCCGTGACGCGATCCTCCGCCGGCGCCTGTCTCCGCTCACCCGCCGCAACATCCCGCCAGCCATACGGAAGCGCCGGCGGGATGTTAACCCGACGATCGCCGCATACAAAGTGTATAATACACTTTGTAATGTTTACAAAGTGTATTATACAGGCTGCCTCCTGCCCTGGTGGTCCCAGTGTCCGAGGGACCACCAGGGCAGACTGCAGCCACCCTATGTCGGATCCAAGCACACTGATTTCTCCCCCCCCCCCCTGCCCCAGATCGCCCACAGCACCCCTCAGACCCCCCCCTGCCCACCCCTCAGACCCCTGTTTGCACCCAATCACCCCCCTAATCACCCATCAATCACTCCCTGTCACTATCTGTCAACGCTATTTTACCCCCCCCCCGCCCCCTCCTGATCACCCCCCCACCCCTCAGATTCTCCCCAGACCCCCCCCCAGACCCCCTCCCTGTGTACTGTATGCATCTATCCCCCCTGATCACCTGTCAATCACCCATCAATCACCCCCTGTCACTGCCACCCATCAATCAGCCTCTAACCTGCCCCTTGCAGGCAATCTGATCACCCACCCACACCGATAGATCGCCCGCAGATCACCACCTAAGCGCAGTGTTTACATCTATTCTCTCCTCTAAACACCCACTAATTACCCATCAATCACCCATCAATCACCCCCTATCACCACCTGTCACTGTTACCCATCAGATCAGACCCTAATCTGCCCCTTGCGGGCACCCAATCACCCGCCTACACGCTCAGATTGCCCTCAGACCCCCCCTTATCAATTCGCCAGGGCATTATTTACATCTGTCCTTCCCTGTAATAACCCACTGATCACCTGTCAATCACCTGTCAATTACCCATCAATCACCCCCTGTCACTGCCACCCATCAATCACCCCCTGTCACTGCCACCCATCAATCAGCCCCTAACCTGCCCCTTGCGGGCAATCTGATCACCCACCCACACCAATAGATTGCCCGCAGATCCAACATCAGATCACCACCCAAGCGCAGTGTTTACATCTACTCTCTCCTGTAAACACCCACTAATTACCCATCAATCACCCCCTATCACCACCTGTCACTGTTACCCATCAGATCAGACCCTAATCTGCCCCTTGCGGGCACCCAATCACCCACCTACACGCTCAGATTGCCCTCAGACCCCCCTTATCAATTCGCCAGGGCATTATTTACATCTGTCCTTTCCTGTAATAAACCACTGATCACCCATCAATCACCCCCCTGTCACTGCCACCCATCAATCACCCCCCTGTCACTGCCACCCATCAATCAGCCCCTAACCTGCCCCTTGCGGGCAATCTGATCACCCACCCACACCAATAGTTCGCCCGCAGATCCGACGTCAGATCACCTCCCAAGTGCAGTGTTTATATCTGTTCTCTACCCTAAACACCCACTAATTACCCATCAATCACCCCCTGTCACTGCTACCTATCAGATTAGACCCCTATCTGCCCCTAGGGCACTCAATCACCCGCCCACACCCTCAGAATGCCCTCAGGCCCCAGCCCTGATCACCTCGCCAGTGCATTGCTTGCATCTATTCCCCCCTCTAATCACACCTTGAGACACCCATCAATCACCTCCTGTCACCCCCTAGCACACCTACCCATCAGATCAGGCCCTAATTTGCCCCCTGTGGGCTCCTGATCACTCGGCCAAACCCTCAGATCCCCCTCAGACCCCCTTCCGATCACCTCCCCAGTGCATTGATTGCATCTATTTTCCCCTCTAACCACCCCCTGAGACACCCATCAATCACCTCCTGTCACCCCCTAGCACTCCTATCCATCAGATCAGGCCCAATACAACCTGTCATCTAAAAGGCCACCCTGCTTATGACCGGTTCCACAAAATTCGCCCCCTCATAGACCACCTTTCATCAAAATTTTCAGATGCTTATACCCCTGAACAGTCATTTTGAGACATTTGGTTTCCAGACTACTCACGGTTTTGGGCCCGTAAAATGCCAGGGCAGTATAGGAACCCCACAAACTGACCCCATTTTAGAAAAAAGACACCCCAATGTATTCTGTTAGGTGTATGACGAGTTCATAGAAGATTTTATTTTTTGTCAAAAGTTAGCGGAAATTGATTTTTGTTTTTTTTTCACAAAGTGTCATTTTTCACTAACTTGTGACAAAAAATAAAATCTTCCATGAACTCGCCATACACCTAACGGAATACCTTGGGGTGTCTTCTTTCTAAAATGGGGTCACTTGTGGGGTTCCTATACTGCCCTGGCATTTTAGGGGCCCTAAACCGTGAGGAGTAGTCTAGAAAACAAATGCCTCAAAATGACCTGTGATTAGGACGTTGGGCCCCTTAGCGCACCTAGGCTGCAAAAAAGTGTCACACATGTGGTATCGCCGTACTCAGGAGAAGTAGTATAATGTGTTTTGGGGTGTATTTTTACACATACCCATGCTGGGTGGGAGAAATCTCTCTGTAAATGGACAATTGTGTGTACAAAAAAATCAAACAATTGTCATTTACAGAGATATTTCTCCCACCCAGCATGGGTATGTGTAAAAAATACACCCCAAAACACATTATAATACTTCTCCTGAGTACGGCAGTACCACATATGTGGCACTTTTTTACACCCTAAGTACGCTAAGGGGCCCAAAGTCCAATGAGTACCTTTAGGATTTCACAGGTCATTTTGCGACATTGTTGGTTTCAAGACTACTCCTCACGGTTTAGGGCCCCTAAAATGCCAGGGCAGTATAGGAACCCCACAAATTACCCCATTCTAGAAAGAAGACACCCAAAGGTATTCCGTTAGGAGTATGGTGAGTTCATAGAAGATTTTATTTTTTGTCACAAGTTAGCGGAAAATGACACTTTGTGAAAAAAAAACAATTAAAATCAATTTCCGCTAACTTGTGACAAAAAAATTAAAACTTCTATGAACTCACCATACTCCTAACGGAATACCTTGGGGTGTCTTCTTTCTAAAATGGGGTCATTAGTGGGGTTCCTATACTGCCCTGGCATTTTAGGGGCACTAAACCGTGAGGAGTAGTCTTGAAACAAAAATGACCTGTGAAATCCTAAAGGTACTCATTGGACTTTGGGCCCCTTAGCGCAGTTAGGCTGCAAAAAAGTGACAATCATGTGGTATCGCCGTACTCAGGAGAAGTAGTATAATGTGTTTTGGGGTGTAAATTTACACATACCCATGCTGGGTGGGAGAAATACCTCTGTAAATGACAATCTTTTGATTTTTTTACACACAATTGTCCATTTACAGAGTTATTTCTCCCACCCAGCATGGGTATGTGTAAAAATACACCCCAAAACACATTGTACTACTTCTCCCGAGTACGGCGATACCACATGTGTGGCACTTTTTTGCACCCTAACTGCGCTAAGGGGCCCAAAGTCCAATGAGTACCTTTAGGATTTCACAGGTCATTTTGAGAAATTTTGTTTCAAGACTACTCCTCACGGTTTAGGGCCCCTAAAATGCCAGGACAGTATAGGAACCCCACAAATGACTACATTTTAGAAAGAAGACACCCCAAGGTATTCTGTTAGTAGTACGGTGAGTTCATAGAAGATTTTATTTTTTGTCACAAGTTAGCGGAAATTGATTTTTATTGGGTTTTTTCACAAAGTGTCATTTTCCGCTAACTTGTGACAAAAAATAAAATCTTCTATGAACTCACTGTACTACTAACGGAATACCTTGGGGTGTCTTCTTTCTAAAATGGGGTCATTTGTGGGGTTCCTATACTGTCCTGGCATTTTAGGGCCCTAAACCGTGAGGAGTAGTCTTGAAACGAAATTTCTCAAAATGACCTGTGAAATCCTAAAGGTACTCATTGGACTTTGGGCCCCTTAGCGCAGTTAGGGTGCAAAAAAGTGCCACACATGTGGTATCGCCGTACTCAGGAGAAGTAGTATAATGTGTTTTGGGGTGTATTTTTACACATACCCATGCTAAGTGGGAGAAAGATCTCTGTAAATGGACAATTGTGTGTAAAAAAAATTAAAAAAATTGTAATTTACAGAGATATTTCTCCCACCCAGCATCGGTATGTGTAAAAATACACCCCAAAACACATTATACTACTTCTCCTGAGTACGGCAATACCACATGTGTGGCACTTTTTTGCAGCCTAACTGCGCTAAGGGGCCCAAAGTCCAATGAGCACCTTTAGGCTTTACAGGGGTGCTTACAAATTAGCACCCCCCAAAATGTGAGGGCAGTAAACACACCCCACAAATGACCCCATTTTGGAAAGTAGACACTTCAAGGTATTCAGAGAGGGGCATGGTGAGTCCGTGGCAGATTTCATTTTTTGTCACAAAGTGTCATTTTCCGCTTACTTGTGACAAAAATTAATAGCTTCTATGAGCTCACTATGCCTCTCAGTGAATACTTTGGGATGTCTTCTTTTCAAAATGGGGTCATTTGGGGGGTATTTATACTATCCTGGAATTCTAGCCCCTCATGAAACATGTCAGGTGGTCAGAAAAGTCATAGATGCTTGAAAATGGGAAAATTCACTTTTTGCACCATAGCTTGTAAACGCTATAACTTTTACCCAAACCAATAAATATACACTGAATGAGTTTTTTTTAATCAAAAACATGTTTGTCCACATTTTTCACGCTGCATGTATACAGAAATTTTACTTTATTTGAAAAATGTCAGCACAGAAAGTTAAAAAAATCATTTTTTTGCCAAAATTCATGTCTTTTTTGATGAATAAAAAGTAAAAATCGCAGGAGCAATCAAATAGCACCAAAAGAAAGCTTTATTAGTGACAAGAAAAGGAGCCAAAATTCATTTAGGTGGTAGGTTGTATGCAGGGCCGCCATCAGAAATTTTGAGGCCCCTCACACATCATCAGGCCTGGGCCCCCCTCCCCAGGCCCACACACTGGTTGCTGTGCCTGCCCACTAGCTACCCCATCACCGCCACCATTTTCAACAGTGGTTCTCAACTTTCTTGAAGGCCAAATGCTAAATAGATCTTCGTGACACATCATCCCCCCCCCCCCCAAAAAAAATAAAACACCCTCAGACTCAGTATATGTAGGTAGGTAGCCAGGTATAGGTGCACTCAGTATAGGTAGCATGGGGTAGGTGCCCTCAGTACAGGAAGCCAGGAGTAGGTGCCCTCAGTATAGGTTGCAAGGTGTAGGTGCCCTCAGGATACATAGCTAGGAGTAGGTGCCCTCAGGATAAGTAGAGAGGTGTAGGAGCCCGTAGGATAGATAGCTAGGAGTAGGTGCCTTCAGGATAGCTAGGACTAGGTGCCCCCAGCAGCATGTGCTGGCGGCTTACTCACCAGCTCCATGTTCCAGGGCTGATGTCACTCTTCAGAGCCCTGCTCCGTCTCTCACCATGCTGCTCCATTCTGCCTCTCTCGCCCAGTGGTGGCTCTAGCTACACATTTTTGGCGGGGCACAATAGATAGCTGGTGGGGCCCACTGTGGCACAGAAAATGAAAAATATATCCATGAATAATGGTATCTAGTGGATCCCCTAAGTGTTAAGTAGTCAGATGTAGCCCCCTCGTATTAGCCAGACATCCCCCCCCCCCCCCCCCCCCCCCCCCCCAGTATTAAGCAGTTAGAGGTTATTCACTTGTTATCACCCCTCTCCCCCCGGAAATCTGTCTGGCCATGCTCTTCTGTGCATGCACAGCTTAGTCGCACACGATCTGTGTCATGCTCCCAGGCAGTACTATGCAGATGCAGAATGATCCCAGGACCGGGAGCGCAGCAGGGGCACGCACATGACCAGTCCTTGCATGTGCAGAAGCACAGAACTGGCCACAATTGGGTGGGAGAACAAGTGAATGGAGCAGCCGGAGAAGACAGGGAGGTAGCCTACGCACTACATAGGGCTGGAGGAAGGAGAGCATCAATACACCCATGATTGCAATCTCAGGTACACTTTAAAGGTACCCTGAGCAGAGCATTAAAGGTCGCCCTAATGTCATCACCGCAGACTGGGACAGAGCTGCGATGAGGGACATGCTGGGAGCTTGGGGCTGGAGGAAGCCCCGGGTAAGTAGCACTTATTTTCTTTAAATATGCCTGATAACTCCTTTAAAGTGAACCAGAGACGAAGCACCCTTGTGTATTTTACCATAGAAATCAGTGGGAACATTAGAGAAAACATTTACCATGCTCTCTGTTCCATCCTCACTGCTAAAAGTGTCTGTTATCTAGCTGAGATAAGAATCCCGGACTGAGCATTGATTCTGGCTTTGCTATAATGACTCAGCTATAATGATTCCTGAGCAAAGCCAGCAGGGGGCAGGCTTGGACTTGAAGACAGCAAAGAACACAGTCTCAGCTATAATTATTCTGTAGCAAAGCCAGACCGACTGCTTAGTCGGGATTCTTATCTTAGAGGTGATAACAGGCAAATTAAACAGAGAACAATGTAACAAAGAGCAGATTAGGTGTTTACTGTCATGTTCCCACTGATTTATAAGGTAAAATACATGAGGTTGCTTCATCTCTGGTTCTCTTTAAGACCCACTGCTGACACACACTGTAACACCCCTAAACTCAAAGACACCCTTAACGGAATCCTTAATATAAAATATATCCTGAAAGAGAGACAGTTTTCAATGTACATGGCATTGCATAGCTAAGTACAAGGTTTCCAGCATGGAAAGAGTTAACCAGTGTGCACAGCACTTTTCATGAAGTAAGGCTGGCTAGCCTGGCTCGCTGTGCAGGGGTGCATGACTAATGCTTCATACACACTTGAGATAAAAGTCTTTGGAAAATGAAAGATCACAGACCAATCTTACCACCCTTCATGTAGTATGAGAGCCATACCTACACAGTCTATTCTATGGAGCTGAACTCCCCATCAGACAGAAATCTTTGCAAGATGCTGCACTCAAAGATGCCCGTACACACTCAAAAGATCAGTATCTGCAAAAGATCTGTTCCTGCAAAATATCCATTCCTGCAAAATGCATTCATAGTCTATGAGATCTGCAGATCATCATACACACTTGGTTTAACAGACTTCATCTGCATATCTGGCAATCATCTGCAGATCTGAAAATCCATCCTAGTGGATCTGATCTGCAGATGATTGTCTGTTAAACCAAGTGTGTATGATGATCTGCAGATCTCATAGACTATCAATGCATTTTGCAGGAATGGATATTTTGCAGGAACAGATCTTTTGCAGATACTGATCTTTTGAGTGTGTACGGGCATCTTTGTGTGCAGCATCTTGCAAAGATTTTATCTGATGGGGAGTGCAACTCCATAGAATAGACTGTGTAGAGTATGGCTCTCATACTACATGAAGGGTGGTAAGATTGGTCTGTGATCTTGCCTTTTCCAAAGACTTTTATCTCAAGTGTGTATGAAGCATAAAACTCTCACCTCCACAGCAGGGAGTCTGCTATTCTCACTCTGTCTGTTGCTCCAGCACAAATGGCAGACACCTGCATTACTCAGCCGCTGTCCATGCTGGTAGATCTGAGGAACAGAGTACAGGAGAGGAGTGAGGGGGGCGGAGCAGTGTCCTGCAGACAACGTCACCTTGTGTGCAGATTCACATCAGACAAATCAATGAGTACAAGTCTGCAGGTAGACACACTCCTCACTCGGCTGTTGTGCTGTAAAACAGCAGTGAGCTGTTAGAAGCGGCAGGGGGGAGGGAGGACAAATGCAGTGTAGCCCTCTGCACTCGCTGATATTTAGAGCAACGCTACAGTAACATGGCTGCCGATGTCTGCATTTGTGGACCACGGCAGCCATGTTCTTGTAGCCCTGTTCTAACTACGGAGCAGAGAAGCAGGGAGAGTGACTAGACCGGGACCCGGGGACACATAAAACAGGTGCCACGTGTTGGAGGGGGGGCCCGGGGCCCCTGGGGGCTTGGGGCCCGTCACTCTTGTGTTGGTTGTCCCCCCCTGATGGCGGCCCTGGTTGTATGAGCGAGCAATAAACCGTGAAAGCTGCAGTGGTCTGAATGGAAAAAAAGTGGCCGGTCCTTAAGGGGGGGTAAAGCCCACGGTCCTCAAGTGGTTAAATATTCGTACTCAATGCCAAGCCGCTGCAGCTAAAGCTAACAAAATTTTGGGATGCATTAAAAGGGAAATAAAAACTCGAAATGCTAGCATAATATTGCCCCTTTAACTCTCTAGTAAGGCCACATCTGGGAATATGGAATTCAGTTCTGGGCACCACATTACAGGAAAGATATTGCCATTTTAGAGCAGGTGCAAAGACGAGCAACAAAATTGATACGTGGGATGGAAGGTCTCACTTACCAAGAAAGGTTAGATAAACTGGGTTTATTTAGTCTAGAGAAAAGACGCCTTAGAGGGGGTCTAATTAACATGTATAAATACATCAGAGGGCAATATAAAAGCTTGGCAGACGAGCTTTTTGTCCCTAGGCCTTCTCAAAGGGCTAGAGGACATGATCTGCGCATGGAGGAAAAACGTTTTAGCCATTTATTTAGGAAAGGGTTCTTTACAGTAAGAGTGATTAAGATGTGGAATGCATTGCCACAGGAAGTTGTTATGGCAAACTCTATACCTGCATTTAAAGGGGGCTTAGATGCTTTCCTTGCGTTGAAAGACATCCATGGCTACAATTACCAGGTAATGTCTAATGATGTTGATCCAGGGATTTTATCTGATTGCCATCTGGAGTCGGGAAGGAATTTTTTTCCCTTTTGGGGCTAATTGGACCATGCCTTGTAAGGGTTTTTTCGCCTTCCTCTGGATCAACAGGGATATGTGAGGGAGCAGGCTGGTGTTGTACTTTGTTCTCTGGTTGAACTCGATGGACGTATGTCTTTTTTCAACCAAAATAACTATGTGCATGCGCACTCCCGGCCGCGGATTCGGTAGCCCAGGAATCAATGTATCGGGCTATGGTGCCCGATCACTGATTCCTCTACCCCCCAGAAAAAGCGACAGCTTCTCTTTGAAGCTACGCTTTTTCTGACTATGTCCCTCTAAGCGTACATTGTACGCTTAGAGTAACGCCATGTAAACAAACCAAAAAGTAAAACTACATCTAAAAGTAAAAAAACAAAAACATTACAATACACAAATATTTCCCCAAATAAAACACTATTTATATCCCACCATCCCAAAAATACCCACATAAAATGTTTAATAAAAAAAACAAAAACATTACTATAAAAAAAACAACACAAATATTTACCTAAACTTTTTAAATATCAAAGTAAAGATGAAATATATCTATATTTTATTTTTGTATAAGCTTGTAAATAGTGATGGATGCAAAATGGAAAAAATGCTCTTTTATTTCCAAATAAAATATTGTCGCGATACATTGTGATAGGGGCATAATTTAAACGGTTAAATAAATGTGACAAATGGACAAATACAGGGAGTGCAGAATTATTAGGCAAATGAGTATTTTGACCACATCATCCTCTTTATGCATGTTGTCTTACTCCAAGCTGTATAGGCTCGAAAGCCTACTACGAATTAAGCATATTACGTGATGTGCATCTCTGTAATGAGAAGGGGTTTGGTCTAATGACATCAACACCCTATATCAGGTAAGCATAATTATTAGGCAACTTCCTTTCCTTTGGCAAAATGAGTCAAAAGAAGGATTTGACAGGCTCAGAAAAGTCAAAAATAGTGAGATATCTTGCAGAAGGATGCAGCACTCTTAAAATTGCAAAGCTTCTGAAGCGTGATCATCGAACAATCAAGCGTTTCATTCAAAATAGTCAACAGGGTCGCAAGAAGCGTGTGGAAAAACCAAGGCGCAAAATAACTGCCCATGAACTGAGGAAAGTCAAGCGTGCAGCTGCCAAGATGCCACTTGCCACCAGTTTAGCCATATTTCAGAGCTGCAACATCACTGGAGTCCCCAAAAGCACAAGGTGTGCAATACTCAGAGAAAGGGCCAAGGTAAGAAAGGCTGAAAGACGACCACCACTGAACAAGACACACAAGCTGAAACGTCAAGACTGGGCCAAGAAATATCTCAAGACTGATTTTTCTAAGGTTTTATGGACTGATTAAATGAGAGTGAGTCTTGATGGGCCAGATGGATGGGCCCGTGGCTGGATTGGTAAAGGGCAGAGAGCTCCAGTCCGACTCAGACGCTAGCAAGGTGGAGGTGGAGTACTGGTTTGGGCTGGCATCATCAAAGATGAGCTTGTGGGGCCTTTTCGGGTTGAGGATGGAGTCAAGCTCAACTCCCAGTCCTACTGCCAGTTTCTGGAAGACACCTTCTTCAAGCAGTGGTACAGGAAGAAGTCTGCATCCTTCAAGAAAAACATGATTTTCATGCAGGACAATGCTCCATCACATGCGTCCAAGTACTCCACAGCATGGCTGGCAAGAAAGGGTATAAAAGAAGAAAAACGAATGACATGGCCTCCTTGTTCACCTGATCTGAACACCATTGAGAACCTGTTGTCCATCATAAAATGTGAGATTTACAAGGAGGGAAAACAGTACACCTCTCTGAACAGTGTCTGGGAGGCTGTGGTTGCTGCTGCACGCAATGTTGATGGTGAACAGATCAAAACACTGACAGAATCCATGGATGGCAGGCTTTTGAGTGTCCTTGCAAAGAAAGGTGGCTATATTGGTCACTGATTTGTTTTTGTTTTGTTTTTGAATGTTAGAAATGTATATTTGTGAATGTTGAGATGTTATATTGGTTTCACTGGTAAAAATAAATAATTGAAATGGGTATATATTTGTTTTTGTTAAGTTGCCTAATAATTATGCACAGTAATAGTCACCTGCACACACAGATATCCCCCTAAAATAGCTAAAACTAAAAACAAACTAAAAACTACTTTCAAAAATATTCAACTTTGATATTAATGAGTTTTTTTGGGTTCATTGAGAACATGGTTGTTGTTCAATAATAAAATTATTTCTCCAAAATACAACTTGCCTAATAATTCTGCACTCCCTGTACAATACGTGGGTTTTAATTATGGAGGCATGTATTATTTTAAAGAGAGTCTGAAGTGAGAATAAATCTCGCTTCAGACCTCATAGAAAGCAGGGGCACGTGTGCCCCTGCTAAACCGCCGCTATCCCACGGCTTAACGGGGGTCCCTGATCTCTCGTTTCAGCGGGGGAGCACTTCCTGGTTGGGGCAGGGCTAACCGCCGCAGCCCTGCCCCACGCGCGTCTGTCAGCGCGTATCTCCGCCTCTCTCAGTCTTCCTTCACTGAGAGGGGCGGGGGAGAGGCGGCGATGCGCCGCTGATAGACGCGACTGGAGGCAGGGCTGCAGCCGTTAGCCCTGCCTCCAGGAGCGGCCAAATCTGCGACCAAGTGTCGCAGTGGGGGGGGGGGGGGTTTGGGGGTGAAGGGACCCCCGTTTATCGGCGGTTTAGCAGGGAAGCGAGATTTATTCTCGCTTCAGGATCTCTTTAAAACTATAATGGCCGAAAACTGAGAAACAATGAATTTTTTCAGTTTTTTTTCTTATTGTTACTGCTAAAATGCATTTACAGTAAGGTAGCTCTTAGCAAAATGTACCCCCCAAAGAAAGCCTAGTTGGTGGCAGAAAAAACAAGATATAGATCAGTTCATTGTGATAAGTAGTGATAAAGTTATAGGCTAATGAATGGGAGGTGAACATTGCTTGGATGCATCAAGTGAAAACGACTGAGGGCTTAAGTGGTTAAAGAGACTCTGTAACAAAAATTTCATCCTGTTTTCTACCATCCTACAAGTTCCTAAACCTATTCTAATGTGCTCTGGCTTACTGCAGCACTTTCTACTATCAAAGTCTCTTCACAGTCTCTGTAATAAATCAATGTATCTTTCCCGTCGGACTTGTCGCCCTGTGTCTGGAAGGCTGCCAACTCTTCAGTGTGATCTGCTATGCACGCTCCCCTCCAGGCCCCTCTATGCACACTCCCGTATGTGTGTTATTTACATAAGCCAGCAGCATCTCTACTCTCTGATATCAGTGAGAGAAGAGAGCTGGATAAAAATCCTCCTCTGTTAGGCTGTGAAAGGAGCTGGCTGACACATGCTGAGGAATTACAGACACGGGCAGAGCTGTCTGCAGGGAGAAACAATCAGCCTCACAGCCTGTCACTATTCAGTGGATAAGAGCTGTAGGTGGACAGAAGGTAAACGCACAAATGTTCTTTTGAGATTCAAAAGGAAGGCTGTATACAGCCTGCTTGTGTATGGATGTATTTTCTATGTGTGGACATATTGTACATCAACCTACTTCCTGTTTTGGTGGCCATTTTGTTTGTTTATAAACAAACTTTTAAAAACTATTTTTGACTACTTTTAATGCAGCGGGGAGCGGCGAAATTGTGGCAGAGGGTAATAGGAGATGTCCCCTAACCCTAACGCACTGGTATGTGTACTTTTGTGCGATTTTAACAATACAGATTCTCTTTAAAGGGAAGGTTCAAGCAAAATAAAAAAATGAGTTTCACTTACCTGGGGCTTCTACCAGCCTCATGCAGCCATCCTGTGCCCTCGTAGTCACTCACTGCTGCTCCAGTCCCCCGCTGGCAGCTTGCTGACCTCAGAGGCATTGAACCAGTAATGCGTAAAGATGTATGTGTTAATGTACCTGCACTAGCGGGAATGCGTAAAAATGTACGCAATGCGGCCCGCCGACCTCCGAGGTCGGCAAGCTGCCAGCGGGGGACTGGAGCAGCAGTGAGTGACTAGGAGGGCACAGGATGGCTGCATGGGGCTAGTAGAAGCCCCAGGTAAGTGAAACTCATTTTTTTATTTTGCTTGGACCTTCCCTTTAAGACTCAACAATGACACTTTTTTGGGTTTATTTTCAAGCTGCATATATTTACATACAAAATGTGCACCTCATTGACCATCCCAATGTAAGAGACTGTCTACTTAGTATTATCCAGAAACACTGCAGACAGCATATGAGATGGAAACAGTTGAATATATGCAGTGACACAGGGGTGTATGAGTCACAAGACAGGTTGTTCTATGACATAACAGATGTTTTTGTATTACCTTTAATGACAAAGGCCCCATTCACACTGGAGTGTTTTGTCAAGTGTTATGGCAATGGCATTCAATGCAACTATTCACACTGCAGTGTTACATCTGTATAAAATCACAAGCACGATACATGAAGCATTTTTAGAGCAACTGCTACACGATTCTCCTTCCTCAAACAAAATTAAGTGCAATCACACCTCAAAATGGCAAATCACACTGCAATTGTGTTTTGCAATCATGTGTTAACTGGCCCTAAAGCCCCTTTTACACTTAATCAGTTGGTGTGCGTTAGTACACGTTTTTTCCTTAGCAGTGCATTGTGACAAAGATTTCAGTTAAAATGCGTATAGTGGGAACTGTGCCATAGGAAAACATGGGCATTACTTTGAAAATCAGTTTTCTTTCAGTTTTAACTGAGAGCAACTGATAAGTGTAAAAGCGCCCTAACTGTCCAATATTTCCTTGCAAGCTTTCAAATGTCCGGTTCTTCTTCAGGCATTGTTTGATGGAGCCATCAGATCCAGACACCTTTTTACATTTCAAAGGAAATGGGACTTTATTGAACGGAATTGTATCAAGTTGCTGTGTATACTCAGAAAATCATACGCAAGTTTGTGCCTGTAAGAAATAGCTTTATGGTTCTGATGTAATTCTGGCATGATGCCTGAGGAAGAAACTTTGTTCCGAAGGCTTGCAAGGAAATCTTGCAGAGTTAGTCATTAAAGGTATTACCTAAGCAACTTCTGTTGTTATGACTGGGCTTTTTCCATGACTTAACCCCTTCCTGAACGCCTAACGCGGAAAGGCGTCAAGAGCGGTGGGCAGAGATTAGCAGGGATCGCGCACGCATCTCCGCTTGAGTGTCCGTCAACAGTCTGCCGACTGTTAGATGGCGAAGCGCCATCTATTTATATTGTACAGCGCTGCGATCTACTGCAGCACTGTACTGGGAACAGCCGTGACAGCCGTGTCGCTCGGCTATCCCCTGGAGCAGCTCAGATTGCGATCCCCTCTCATAGGCTGATGCCTATGAGAGAGGGTCACCCTGATTGGCTGTTGGGAGGAGGTAGAGGGGAGAAAAGAGTCATTTTTATTTAAAATAAAATAAATAATAATTAAAAAAACAAAACACCCTACAGCAGTGATCAGAGCCCACCAACAGAAATCTCTGTTGGTGGGCAGAAAGGGGGGGGGTCATTTGTGTTCCAGCTATTAAAACTGCAGAGCACTGAATAAATTAAGAAAAAAAATTGTAAAAAAAAAAAGCCTGGTCACTAGGGGTGTAAGCCAACAGTCCTCAGGTGGTTAAAGAATATCTGAAGCGAATAAGATTGTAATAACTGGGGCAAGCAGGCGCAGAGAAGTCCCAGTTACAGGAGCATGATCAATGATACGCGCAGGCAGCTGACCGCAGCTTCTGCTGGCATTTAAGAGAGAACAGAGGGGGCCAGAGGTTGGGGGGGGGGGGGGCGCCTGCACCCCCCCGTTCTTACAATTCGCCTCAGATATCCTATAAGGTGCAGTGTTCTCCCCAGGCTTAATTAGGTGGGCGGGCCGCCCGGGTGTTTTGAAACCCCGCCCGCCTGTTGGTATGCACTTGCGTAGCTAGCAAATGTCACTACTGTAATCTGCAGGCAGGAGCGCTCGGCTGGGGCACGGAAGCAAAAGCCATCGCAAGCAAAAGCCATCGCTTTACAGTGCAGGAGCGCTCCTCTGCCTGGGTGACCTCACCTTCCTAGTGGAGCTGTGATTGGCTGGGCGGGTTGTAAGGGGCGGGACTTGGGCAGCACGATAAGACAGAACAGCAGCCGTCCGCATACACATGCTGGCAGGCTAATGCTGTGTGACTTGAGGCTGGGGAGAGAGCCTGGGGCTGCAGGCAGACTCTCACTCCCCAGCAAATACGGACATTGTGTTTCCTCTGCCCTGGGCTGGCTGCATGAATGTCAGCAGCCAGTCCCATCCTCTCCAGGCAGCTCCGAGGCTGAGTCACATGTGATCGGGCAGTGCAGGGCACGGAGTTCTGCCGCCCCGCCCCCTTTTTCCCCGGCTGCTTGACTTCAACACACACGCTCTTCTGATGTGGTGGGAGAAGTTGTAAACTCTGCAGATAAGTAATGATCTCCCTTCCACTGGATGAGGTCTCTGCTATTGTCCTCTAACCAGCAGGAGCACGTTTTATCAGATTTTTCAGCTTGTGAGAGGGCAGGGAGCTGTCAAGCTAGGGGACTGATAAAACAAACATGACTGCATTGACCTGCAATTTAGATTAGCTGACTTGGAGGGGATGGAGGCTGCTGCTGACTAGTTTCTGTCTCAATCCCGTATTATTATTTGGTATTTATATAGCACAAACATCTTCTGCAGTGCTGTACAGAGTATATTGTCTTGTCATTTAACTGTCCCTTAGAGCGGCTCACAATCTAATTCCTACCATAGTCATATGTATGTATCATGTAGTGTATGTTTTGTAGTCTAGGGCCAATTTAGGGGGGGCCAATTAACTTATCTGTGTGGTTTTAGGATGTGGGAGGAAACTGGAGTGCCCAGAGGAAACCCACACAGACACTGAGAGAACATACAAACTTGTAGATGGTGCCCTGGCTGGCATTCAAACGGGGGACCCAGCGCTGCAAGGAAAGAGTGCTAACCACTACGTCACCATGATGCCCAAACCAGTCTCCCCATGAAATGCAACTGTAACACCCATTTGTAGTGTTCTTCCCAAGCTCTTTAAGACAGTTGCTTCACCTGGCTAATTTTGAGGAGCACCTGGCTCAACTCCTCATTCTCCTTATACTGTAAGGGGGAAAAAAATCCCCCCCCCCCCTCGCAACTCGCACACCACCCGGCTACTCTTTCATGCCACCCGGCTGGAAAAAAATTCTGGGGAGAACACTGAGGTGCATACACACCTTTGACTAATGTCACCTGTTGGGTATCAGGAGTCGATCCCTCGGGTAACGTCGCTGGGCCGGGCTGGAGCACAGTCTGCTGTATAGCTGACAACACACTCTGTTGCTATCCAAGGAGGCGGGACAAGCAGTGCCACAAAAGAATCGGCCAAGTTAATCCGCCTGGTGGATGGCTTGCGGGGCGGTGGTCAGAGGCTACTGTACCCACACCTGATTATGGACTTTAATCATGCGTCTGTATGTAGCTTAATGTTAGACCACACACACTAGACTTTTTGATAAACAGAACTGCATATTTGCTGCCTGCCCTGTGGTTTGCACATGCAGGAACACACGGACAAGGTTAAGCTCTAAATAATACATACAAAGACACTGTAAAGTATTCTCCAAGTCCCATACAATTTAATACAATATTAATTTCATACACTAGTAAAGTGTGATGTGCGTATTGCAGCTTCATATAAATAGGCTTCTAGATGATCCTTCTGGTCACACTCAGGATTCTGCTGTGGTATTAGCCATTTGGTAATGCTACAGCCATGTGCAAGAGTGAAAAAGGCCAGCACTTGTCACATTGTTCAGCAAATGTTACATAAAGTTTCTTGCATTTGAAGTAGAACTCTTCAGTGTTTTGGGACAGAGGTGAATATCCTCAGCCCATGCATTGACTTGATCTCCTCCTGTAAGGCCTAGAAAGTGGGAAGAGAGGATAAATAAGTAAATAAATGTGATCAGATCTTAAAGGACAACTGAAGCGAGAGAGAGAGATGGAGGCTGCCATATTTATTTCCTTTTAAGCAATACCAGTTGCCTGGCTGTCCTGCTGATCCTCTCCCTGTAATACTTTTAGCCATCGGCCCTGAACAAGCATGCAGCAGATCAGGTGTTTCTGGCAATATTGTCAGGTCTGACAAGAATAGCTGCATACTGGTTTCTGGTGTTAAATTCAGACACTACTGAGCTAAATGGATCAGCAGGGCTGCCAGGCAACCGGTATTGTTTAAAAGGAAGTAAATATGGCAGCCTCCATGTTCTTATAACTTCAGTTGTCCTTTAAAGAGGAACTGTAGTGAAAAGAACGATGAATAAAATTGCTTATTCATTTATAGATTATGTAGTCAATGTTTGCTCATTGTAAAATCTCTCTCAGATTCACATTCTGAAATGTATCACTGTTGGTGACATCTTTATTTCCGCCAGGTGATCTGTACGGAATGTTCGTTACTGAGAATTCTATGCACAGAGGGAGATGTTGCTTGCTTGCCAGTTTGAAAAAGCTGTTGTTATTTCCCACAATGCTATGAGGCTCACAGACAACAAACTGTCAGGACCATGGTCATGACATCACTGTGGGAGGGGTTTCACCACAATATCAACCATACAGAGCCCCCTGTTGATCCGTTTGAGAAAAGAAATAGATTTCTCATGGGAAAGGGGGTATCAGCTACTGATAGGGATGAAGTTCCTCTTTAAGCTGGCTATATACTATTCAATTTCACTCAATTTTGTTTTACATAGGTGTCGATCAACAGCTGGATCCGAAATGTGGCAGCCAGGACGTGCCCTCGGCGCCGCTCCGCAACTACTGCGCCTGCGCAGTACAGCCCGGAGGACGTCCGATGACGTCAGCGCGCCCCCATGAGGCGCATTTTGAAACGCAGAAGAGCCCGACCTGGCAGTCGGCCTGGCCAGGTCGGGTCGGCCACCGGGAGCCTGCGGAGCGGCGCCGAGGGCACGTCCTGGCTGCCACAGGCTGGAGGAAGCCCCAGGTAAGTGGATGGGCATTTTTATTTTTTTAACAGCCACCCTGAACCTTCCCTTTAAACGCTTTTCTGTAACTGAACAGAAAAGTGATTGGCATCCATTACCTTTGTTGGGGTGCACAGGACAACATCATTGGTGAAATGAACTGGTATAATGCGAGGCGCGCTCTGTGGTACAAAGTGCATGTGTAGAGTTGCAGTGAAGCATCCTTTTCATGAACTGTATGCTTCACAACGCACGTGTACTGGGCAATGCAACGTTTCATTGTGTTGTGATCCGGGTTTTACACGGTACGCAACGCTGCAGTGTGAAACTAGCCTTAATCTAAAGACTGTGGATTGGGCCGCATTGCACCGCCAAAAACAGGCCAGTGTTCTCCCCAGGCTATTTTAGCTGGGTGTTCCACCCGCCTAGTTTTGGTGACCACCCGGCTGTCATCAGCTCACCTCCTCCTAAACTGTGAGCAGAGTTGTGCACAGAAGCACCAGCACAGCATTCTCTCATCTCGCCCCACCCGGCTGGAAAAAATCTCTGGGTAGAACACTGCAGGCTTTCGGGGATTACCACATTAATATGTGGTAATCCCCTTCTGGACGACATCCAAGCAGGAAGTGACGCTCGCTTGCGCTCACTTCCTGTTTGGAAAATGCGGAAGTGTATTGTAAAGCTACACATGTGCGCCGCAGCGATACCGCCAACATTTTGAAAAACCCCTGCGTTCCCATAGACATACATGACTTCCAGTCCACCGCAGGAGCCGCACGGCAACGTAGGTATGCGCTCACGTTAGGGCACTTCCGGTGCAGCATACCACAACGTGGGTAGTATAAACTACCCCATAGACTTTTATTAGGCTGTGGTGGGGTACAGTAAAATTACCACACCACCCCAGTGTGAAAGGGCCCTGAGGCGTGTCAGTGTTAAAGGATACAGTGCCTAGCATACAAATAACTATGCGGTGTTTCTTTTTTTTTCTCTGCCTGAAAGTTAAATATCAGGTATGCAAGTGGCTCACTGATGCTGGATACACACGTTGCGATTTCCCATGCGATTCGCGGGATCGATTCCATCGATTCGATTATTTCCAACATGTTCGATCGTGTTTCGATGGATACAGCCATCGATTTTGCATACTTAATATGCAAAATCGACGGCTGTATCTATTGAAACACGATCGAACATGTTGGAAATCGACGCGATGGAATCGATCCCGCGTATTGCGCGGGAAATCGCAACGTGTGTACCCAGCATTAGTCCTGAGTGACTACAGTGTGACTCTCACTGATGAGAAATTCCCCTTTTTACCTCTTTATTGCTCTCAGAAGCCATTTTCTGCTAGAAAAGTGTTTTGTAGTTGGAATTTCTTATCAGTGAGGGTCACACTGTAGTCACTTCCTGTCTGAATCAGGACTGAGTCAGCCACTTACATACCTGATATTTAACTCTTTCAGACAGAGAAAGAAAAAAAGGAACACAGCATAGTTATTTGTGTGCTAGGCACTGTACATACATATGTCTATCCCATCATGTCACTTCGGGCATCCTTTAAGTACCTCTCAAAACTGGTCCCAGGAAGGACTGGCGACAGCTATACTCCTATTCAAACTATGCACTGTGAAGTGCACTAATAAAGTTATTTTAATAAAAATATTAGTTTACCGAAAAGCTGCAGCATTTTGTGAAGGCCAGTTCACCTTGACAAGGATTCCTGTCTAATTGATGCCTTCACTAACACTAAACCTGCACCATGCAGACTATCGCAGACTAAGCACCCAGGTGTATTATGTACGAGTGAAATCGGCACCGGGAGACTTCGGCACAGGATACAGCTGATATATAGCTTACCCTGCGCCTGCACAAGTCCTGGCGGCATTAATAACTATTCCCCTTCCAGGTCCACGTGGATGGTAGGAATGATGTCATTCGCTATTGCTGGCGGACGAATCAGTGTTTTAAAACTAACTTCGACGACGCTGAAGTTACTCACTGTGCGCCGCTATAGCCGTAATTCCTATCATGGTCTATGGTGGCGCCAGCAGTGCCCAAATCTCCTGCACTCTAATCAATGTGCTTGAGGTGTATTGCCACATGACCCATCTGACTGGAGCAGCGCTCCCACAGCTGGAACGGTGATGGGAAAAGCAGTCATCTAAAGCAAGGTCACACGACTCTACATAGACACTCACAAAGAAGGAAGACTGTGCTCAAATGCAAGTAACAGGATCATGTGTGCCCTAGGCTCACCAATGTATGTGCTATGAGGGTAACACGTGCTGGATAGGAGCCTAGGACTGGAAGAATGAGAAAGCCACACAGGTAAAGCTAGGAGGGGATATCAGCCTTCTTTCCCTCTGCGCACAAGACTAGCCCAGCCCATCTCCTCTGTGCTGCTGCTCAGCGATTGCTTGTACAGCTAAAACTCTATAGGGTCTAATGGTCCATACACACACGTGACTAATGTCGGACAATATGGATCGGGATACGACCCCTCGGGTAACATCGCTGGGTGAATGCTATACAGATGCCGAGTGAGCTGTACAGCAGACGATGCATTCTGTTGCTATGCGGGGAGGTGGAGGGCAAACAGAGCGGCGCATGCGTGACATCTTGTGACGTGCGGTGAGAAGAAAGGTATCGGCCGTCACTTAAGCAAGTTTATCCGCCTGCCAATCGCTTTCTGGGCGGTGGTCAGGGGCCACCGGATTATCGGCTGAGGTGGTCATTAATGGCCGCCTCAGCCAACTTTGATCTAGCGTGTGTACAGGCCTTTACTCTTATCAGTGCCATTATAAAAAGCTTAAATTAGAGCAGTAAGAAATGGTACCTCATTGTAGACTAAACATATATATGTTACGGCCAGAACCCGAAGTGTGGCCACTTCTAGTTCTGGCCGGCCACTTCGGGTTCTGGCCGGCCAATGTGCGAAGTGGCCGCAGCGCAGCGGCCAATGTTAGGAATGGAATGTTTCCTTTGATTATTAATGTAGTTTTCCGGCCGTCTCTGGCCGCAAATGTAGCAAAACAGTTAGTTCATTGAATGAAATGAAGCTGGCGGCTCCGCCTCCTCTCCTCCGCCCCTGCCTCTCTCTCTCCTCCCCGATACTGGCAGCGGGGGACATGCGTGTCCCCTCCAGAGTCGTTCGTCGCGGCAGGCAATCCTGTCGTTCGTCCCTGCAGAGCGGGTGGTGGCAGAAGCAATGTCTGCAGCCTCCCCGCTCTGCTTTCCTGCCGCCACGAACGACTCTCGGGGACACGCATGTCCCCGCCGGCTGCCCGAAGAAGAGAGAGAGAGAGAGGCGGGGGCGGAGGAGAGGAGGCGGAGCCGCCAGCTTCATTTCATTCAATGAACTAACTGTTTTGCTACATTTGCGGCCAGAGACGGACGGAAAACTACATTAATAATCAAAGGAAACATTCCATTCCTAACATTGGCCGCTGCGCTGCGGCCACTTCGCACATTGGCCGGCCAGAACCCGAAGTGGCCGGCCAGAACTAGAAGTGGCCACACTTCGGGTTCTGGCCGTAACATATACACATTTACTACATTTGCATGTGAGTGTGCAAAATTACCTTGTCTTATTGTAGACTAGGGATGGTCAATGAGATGTAAATAGCCCAGAGTTGATGCAAATTTTGTATGCATCTTGAAACTGAACCAGCCACCTTGGTGTGATTCGATTACTGCATAAATTTGCATACATAATTTACATAATCCTGCATCAACCTGGAACTATTTGCTTCTCATTGACCATCCCTACTGCACAGTGAGCACAGTTGTGGCTGCAGTACTGGTCACAAAGCGCTAAACTCTCATAGCAGGAAAGGGAGGTGGTGGGTGGGGTCAAGTGGTAGCTCTGTGTTGAGGAGAGAACACCCACTCAACTAACAACTCCACAGATCTCTGAGTCACGTGACTGGCTTTGCCAGAGGGCATTTCTCTGCATTGGCTGCATCATATTTGAAGATTGTGTGAGTATTGCGCTAGTCCTCTAGCCAGCTGTACAAACAATGCAAAATCTAGGGAGGTGAACCAGGCTTTAACTACTCACTTCTTATATTAGTTAAGAATACTGATCGTACAACAAGAAGACAGCACTTACTTCATTGATCATCTGATGCTGTTGTACTGTGCGCTTCTGTTTGAACTCTTCAGATTCAACGTGGATTTCATACATTGACCCACAGCCTCCTGAAATAGCATAAATATACATCATTCTTGTCCCATATCAATTAGAGAATGCCTCCCTCAATTCTCAGTACTCCAACCTAAAATCCATGTGTTCTTGTACTGGAGAATGTACAGTAAATACTGCCAAAAGGCAATGCTGATTTGGTCAGTGCTAATGTGGTAATGTAGCCTCAGCTGTACACCACCTCCTCCTACCATCTCCACCCAAGCCATAACACTTAAGGTAGCCATACACCTGAGGATTATGGGCAGATTCGACAAAGAGACAAATTTATCCCTGAATCTGCTAAGAGATAAATTTGTCTCGTTTCGAATCTGCCCATATACTACAGGCCAATGTACTCATTTATTTTAAGTATTTATATAGCGCCGACTTATTACGCAGCGCTGTACAGAGTATATTATCTTGTCACTAACTGTCCCTCAGAGGGGCTCACAATCTAGTCCCTACCATAGTCATATGTCTATTTATGTATCGTGTAGTAGTATATGTATCGTAGTCTAGGGCCAATTTAGGGGGAAGTCAGTTAACTTATCTGTATGTTTTTGGGATGTGAGAGGAAACTGGAGCACCCGGAGGAAACTCGCACAGACCCGGGGAGAAGAAACTCCTTGCAGATGTTGACCTGGCTGGGAGGTGAACCAGCGCTGTAAGGCGAGCGCGCTAACCACTACGCGCCACCTTGCTGCCCTATAGATTTCAGCATGAAAACTTCAGGAAATCGGCTGAGCCCGTCACGTCCACACCACCGATGCCCCCAATGAATCAATGTGCCCCCCAGCGTGTGCATTTATATATGTCCTGTAGCAGGCTCCACGCGCTGACCGTCCATCTTGTCGGGTTCTAAGAGCCGCGTACACGCTAGCTGCACATAGCGCCTGACGTCAGACGCTGTGCGCAGCTAGCATGTATGAGTATGCAGAACTGGGCAAGATGGACGGACACCGCGTGGAGGCTGCTACAGAACAGGTAATGTATAAATGCAAATTATCAATCAATAGACACCCCGATACTGCGCTCACATAGGGAACAAATATTCAAATATTGCAGGCAATAAAGTCCACCAATCAATATAAACAACGCTATAATTGTTAGAAGTGGGTGCGCTCCTTCCCAGATGCGTGTACCATCAATCAAAGTCTCTAGTGTATGTGGATAGGCGCTCCAATAAATTGCTTGCACATCAGTAATACATGTAGAATAGCCCCCCCCTTCGGGGAAAGACTCACCGGATGTCGCGGCCTACTGGGCCCGTATTCACCTTCGGGGTATTGGCCACCCCGCAGCCTCTCTGGCAGTCCACCAATCAATCTTCCACGTCTGTCTGGGCAATAAAAATGCTCCACATAGCGTAAAAGCGTAAAATTTATTCAGAAGGATAAAAAATATTTATGCCCATTGGCATGTAAGGAGTAAATATGAATGTACATTCAGCAGCCAGTCCCTTACATAAACCGCCACTAAAACGGATTAGGGGATGCAGGGGTCACGCTGTATTCAGCTAGCGGCAAGGCGCACACCTCTGCCGCACTATTCACCCCCTGAGATAGTTGTGGGGGGCCCCACTGGCTATCGCTGAACAAACTAGCTAAGTTAGATTAAATTAGTAAAAGCAGCTCTTCCTCGCACATGCAAACAGCCGCGTCCGGCTGGCGCTGTGCGTATGACGTCACTCCGTAGCTCCGCCCAACGTTTCGTTGCCTTAGCAACTCATCAGGGGTACGGAGCCACGGCAAGCGACGTTCTTAAGTAACTATTGCGCATGCGCCCTCCCCTCCGCATCTACTGCTGAGGTAGGGGGGACACTACGCCTGCGTTAGATCTGGCAACGAAAAGGCCAGTCCCTTACATAAACCGCCACTAACACTACGACACTACGCCTGCTAAGGCAACGAAACGTTGGGCGGAGCTACGGAGTGACGTCATACGCACAGCGCCAGCCGGACGCGGCTGTTTGCATGTGCGAGGAAGAGCTGCTTTTACTAATTTAATCTAACTTAGCTAGTTTGTTCAGCGATAGCCAGTGGGGCCCCCCACAACTATCTCAGGGGGTGAATAGTGCGGCAGAGGTGTGCGCCTTGCCGCTAGCTGAATACAGCGTGACCCCTGCATCCCCTAATCCGTTTTAGTGGCGGTTTATGTAAGGGACTGGCTGCTGAATGTACATTCATATTTACTCCTTACATGCCAATGGGCATAAATATTTTTTATCCTTCTGAATAAATTTTACGCTTTTACGCTATGTGGAGCATTTTTATTGCCCAGACAGACGTGGAAGATTGATTGGTGGACTGCCAGAGAGGCTGCGGGGTGGCCAATACCCCGAAGGTGAATACGGGCCCAGTAGGCCGCGACATCCGGTGAGTCTTTCCCCGAAGGGGGGGGGCTATTCTACATGTATTACTGATGTGCAAGCAATTTATTGGAGCGCCTATCCACATACACTAGAGACAATGTATAAATGCACACAAGGAGGGGGTAGGGGTGGAGTGGTGATGGACATCTATACATTGCGGCGGGGGTTTCGTGGTTTCATCACTCATTCCAAATTGGCCGCCGTACCGCCACACACCCGACCAACCAACTTCAGCCCGACATCTTGCAGTATGCGCAATCGACAATGCGACCAATTTCCATACCGAAATTGGTCACTTTGTCGGTCAGGCATGCACTTGGCAGCACCTATTACCATCCAATTCGATTATAATAATCAAATTGGATGGTCGATCGACCATCAAGTCACCTGACCATCAAGTCACCTTTATTTTATTCAACAATCAGATATCAGCTGACTGTACTACTCCCTCCCCATTCCTCTCCTCCTTCAGGCCTGTTATTGTTTAGTTTAAAGGGTACCCAAGGTGATATGATGAGATAGACAAATGTATGTACAGAAGAATAGGGGAGGAGCGATCCATAGTGTAAAACAGCTTTATTTAGTAAAAATGCACAAAATGCACTTACTATGTGACAAACCACAATGAGCCTGTAGTATTTGGGCAATAGCCCTCATTTATCTGATGAAGGCGTGGATACGCCAAAACGCATTGTGATTCCTCAGCACATGGACACCTGACGGGGCAGCTGCCTGAGTCCCTTTCCACCTTGACAGACTGCTGCAGGCCACAGCGGTTTAGCAGGCGACACTCCTGAGGTCATATCGAGAGGGCTATTGCCCAAACTTTACTAAGTAAAACTGTTTTACACTGTGGAGCACTCCTCCTCTCCTATTCTTTTTTCCTAAAGCATGCCTTACAGCCAGGCAAAAAGGAGCAGCTAGAGCAGCGCTGGGCAAACTACGTCCTGAAGGCCGAATCCGGCCTGTTATACCAGTCCGTAGTAAGGCGGACGGATACCTCTCCTTTCCGCCCTCTCTCCCTGCAGAGTTGCGAGTGGGCGGCGGGGGATTTGAAACTCACATTCAATCACAGCTTCCCGTGTTGTGTCTCTATGGCAACAGGGCGTCATAGGACGTGACGTCATGACACACCAGCGTATTACATGCTGGTAGCCAGCGTGCAATACACTGGCATGTCCTGACGTCACATCGTGTGACGTCCTGTTGCCATGGAGACGCGACACGGGAAGCGGTGATTGAACAAACTGGGTAATTTTCCTCGCTGACACAACTGGTATCCAGAAGCACAAGATTTTACTTCCCTGTATGTTTGTACGGTGCTAGGCATACAAATAACTAGGCTAGAATTTTTTAGTCAGGAAGATACCATTTATCATCCTGACTCAAAACTTCTTGCTTTTATTGATGGCTAACACTGTATAATAGTCTACTGCTACTACTAAATAACTAGGCTGCATTTCTTTTTCGCCCTGAAAATATTGGCTATGGGGCCCTAGGCAATGACTTACTGCTGCGCCTCTTTTAAGCAAGAGCTTCCATAGTGTGATCAATCATTTCAATCAACAACCATATTAGGCCATATTAGGGCATTGATCCCTGGCAGATTTTATCAGTGATCGAATCTGCCAATGAAAATAGATTAGTGTATGGGCACCTTGTGTGAGCCTCACTAATAAGTAAACAATAGCATCCATTCTGCTGCAGCCATAGCGTTCAAACAATGATATTTATCTTCCCTTTTTCCACAAGGAACAAAGGACTCATTAGGCTCAGGGAATTCAGTAGAGGAAGTGAACTGTAGATATGACTGTTCCTTTTTTTTATTGTGAATTATGATGCTTTATCAGTTACCTGAAATGTCAACAACTTGCACAGAAGAAGCTTTGGGGAACTTGGCCTTCAGGACTTGCGCGATCCTTTCTTCCCCTTCTGTTTGTGAAGCGAACGATCTCGTCATGTTGCACAGGACACAAGTCTGGAGAATGAGAGAACTACTTCAACAGCTTTCCTACAGATTCATTACTAAACTAGTATCCTACAAAAGCCTGCTCGGTTTTCATGTCAGATCCATCATTTTCAGCGATTATTTGATTCGCACAGAAAACGATTCTTGGGCATAGTGTATGATACAATCAAAAATGATCAATTTTGGACTCAAAAATTCAAATGCATTGTAGGATTTCAATTGATAATGGGTTAATGATATACACACTGCATGCCAAAATTGGGCCTGGTCGATGTGATCTTTCACGTCTATTCCTGTTTGTGGGCGTCTGATCAAAATACAATTTGATCAACCTTCCCATTTTGACTGGGAGAAGGAATCATTTACAAATCGATCTGTGTATGGCCAGCTTACAGCAGACCTAAAACCAAAACTTCCTCTCTGCTCTAACAGATCAGCAGCAGTAAAATAACCTTTAAAAGCTTATAGAGCTCATACAGACATCCTGCAGATTGCTTACTTACTGGTTTCATGAAAGCACAGAAAGAGTTAACCTCCCGTGTTTACTTATTAGCATAGAAGTCGTCATACCCAAAGCTGACAGCTCACATTACACTTGTAATTTCTTGCTGAGATAAAACCTAACTGTCCCTGCATCATCCTCTTTCCCTGTCTGTGTGTCCGTGGTTTTTTTTTGTACTGGGCATGTAGACAGTACAGTCAACCGTTGGGACAGGAGGACGGGCCAGGGAGCAGGGAGGACAGGCAGGGGCACGCAGCAGGTGGGTGCGCACGCGCGCACTAACTGGCGGCGGTGGCGCGTAAAGAGACCTGGAGACTGTTTTTAAATAAGCCTAGATCAACTAGTTATTTATAAAAACATACACATAGTGGATTTCTCTGTGCTTTCCTGTCTCCTGTGCAAGAGTTTTAGATCTGCTTTAACCCCTTTACCCCCACCCGTACGGATTTCTCCGTCCCTTTTTCCATCCTTTTACCACCAGGGACGGAGAAATCCGTACTTCCCGCACTCCCTCCCGCTGCCTGTGCTCCCGCTCGCTTATGCACGCACTCCCTCTCGCATGCACGCCGACACGCGCATGCCCGGAGATCAATGAACGGGAAAATCCATTCCTGTTCGTTGCTCTAAGCCCCCGCAATGATCCGCTGCTTCTACGAGAAGCAGCGATCATTGTGAAGAAAAAAAAAAGTTCCCAGCCTCTTTGTACTTCCTGCAAGCGTCCTTCCGGACGCTTGCAGGTCCCATAAATAAAATGTTACTGTGGCCATCTTGTGGCCAAATAGTAAAACTACACCCTAAATCATTTTTCACATACAAATACACTACTTTTACACAAAAAATTAACTCATTACCTCCCACACTCCCCAATTTATTTATTTTTTTGTAATTAAAAAAAAATTTACAATAAAAAAAATACATATATAGTTACCTTAGGGACTGAACTTTTTAAAGATGTATGTCAGGAGGGTACAACACTGTTACTTTATAAACTATGGGCTTGTAATTAGGGAAGGTCGCAAAACTTTAAAAAAATGCACCTTTATTTCCAAATAAAATTTTGGCGCCAAACATTGTGATAGGGACATAATTTAAACGGTTTTATAACCGGGACAAATTGGCAAATAAATTTCATGGGTTTTAAATCACAGTAGCATGCATTATTTAAAAACTATAATGGCCGAAAACTGAAAAATAATGGATTTTTTCCCACATTTTTCCTATTTTCCCATTAAAACATATTTAGAATAAAATAATTCTTGGCATAATGTCCCACTTAAAGAAAGCGGAAAAAACAAGATATAGTTCATTTCATTGTGATAAGTTCATTTCATTGTGATAAGTAATGATAAAGTTATAGATGAATGAATGGAAGGAGCGCTGAAAGGTGAAAATTGCTCTGGTGCTCAAGGGGTAAAATCCCTCAGTGGTGAAAGGACTTCCGAGGCGAAATGAAAAATCTAGGTTTTACTCACCTGGGGCTTCTTCCAGCCCCGATCAGCCAATCTCAATCCCTCGCCGCAGCACCTGTCCTCTTCAGCGTCCCCGCTGGCCACCCGCAATGGTGGCGACCTGCTGGCGGGGTCGGCTCTTCTGCGCCTGCGTTTCGATGTCATCGGGGGCATACTCGCCAGATAGCACAGTATGCGCCAGATGACGTGGAGGCTGGAAGGAGCCCCAGGTAAGTAAAACATAGATTTTTAATTTTGCCTTGGAAGTACATTAAAAGATACACCAGGCAAACCTAAAACAAAAAAGTTTTACTCCCCTGAGGCTTCCTCCATCCCCTGGAAATCTATCAGGCTGCCATTGTCCCCTCTGTAAGATTGCAACCCGCGGCTGGGTTGTGATCTTCGGCAAATGCGCACCTCTTGAGATCGCTTGTGCAGTTCAAGTCTTTGTGAACTGTGCACGTGCAGAGTGCTCTCAGCGACAGGAGCACGATCACAAGAGATGCACTACACGCATGCGCAGAGGAACATGACCCAGCTGTGCATCACGATCTTACAGCGGCAGACTTCAGTGTGGGACCTGATAGACTTCCAGGGGCTGTAAACTTTTTCTGTTTTAGGTTTGCCTCATGTATACCAGGCTCTTTCACCCTTATATACTGTATTTGCACATTGCACTCTTTAATTTCAACAAATAGTCCTGCCAGTTTCTGTAAACATCTTGTAGAATACATGTTTGTTATGTTATCTTATGTTTAAGTATGTAAAATCAAAGTAACCAACTCAAACTGTTCTGATTTATACACAGAGCTTAACATAATGATCATCACACAGTATTCCTGTTTATATGACATTAATCACATAACATTAAAATATTATTATGACTGTTGCTGTGTCTGTGAGAAATAAGTAGTATCTCTCAGAGGTTCTAGCACAGAGATCACACAGCACTCACCCTGGCAGTCCTCGCCATCAGCTGCCCAATGGCCCACATGCTGCTCTTCTCTCCAGGTTGCTCGCAGCTCAATGTCAATAGTTACTACTCGGCTAATTACTGGACGAGTCGCACGCTTCTGACGTCACTGAGTGCCGGGCAGCCATGTTAGTTGTGGCTTCTGAAGGAACTTTATCCTTTCTAAACATTACTCGTGTTTCGAGTTCATTAGCGATTACAGATGAGCAAATAACGTGCTTTATTATTATCTGCTTCCGGGTTCTGTAAAGTAAACATTTGAATGAGGTGTTCTCCTGTAGGATTCTTGCTGCAGAACTAATAAAGTTTTCTTGTAATGGACGCGAGTGGAGTGACGTCATCATTCTGCGTATATGCTACAGAATTTTTATAGTACTAGCGCCATATCAGTTTTGGCCAGGAGAGGGCGCCTAAGATTATAAAAATAAAATGTTAAAACTGTACTGGTCTTCTTAGCTGACAGTCTGCTAGCGTAGAAAGTATAGAACAGGCAAATATGCTAACATGGATGGATGAAGGGAAACTCCACTATAGTTGAAAATAAGGCATTCCCTATATACAAATGCAGGAATTAATGCCAAACCTTAATTCAGCTTCTTCAAATTCTGAACCTTGTTCCAAATTTTTCTGAACAGAACTTGCTAAATCACCGTTGTCGCACCTTGTGGCCGCTCTAAGTTGCGTTAAAGGTATTAGAGGCAGGTGATCAACAGGATAGGGAGGCAACTGGTATTGCTTAATAGGAAATAATTATGGCAACCTCCATATCCCTCTTGCTATAGTTGTCCTATAACACCTTGTCCAGATGCAGGTTCTGATTGGAAGAATTCTGAACGAGGTTCCAAATTTTAAGAAGCCGGACACATCAACTTAATGGAAAACCTGAGATAAACAATGTAGGCATATTTATACTTACCTGAGGCTTCCTCCAGCCCCATGAGGTCCATGGGCTCCACGGCCATCCTCTCTGGGCCACTCAGTTCTGCTGCTATCTGACCCGGTAATTGGGCTGGCCACACTCTTCAGCACATGTGCGTCTCGGCCACGCGCACGCCCTTTGTTGCACTCCTGCAGCCGCGAGCGTTCTGCGCCAGCAAGCTCCTGGGCGCTGGAACGTGACAGTGGCGCACGCTGAAGGGCATGAGTGGCCAGATAGCGACAGAGGGTGCCCACAAACCTAATGGGGCTGGAGGAATCCCCAGGTAAGTATAAATATGCCTATATTGTTTATTTTAGGTACACTTTATGTGAGGATCTATGTGGTGATGATGATATGTACGGTAATATGCAGAACATAGCAGCCATATTGTATCTCGTGGAAGCCATATTTTTCACTTTTCTATCTGCTGTGTATCTTTCAGAGGGGTATGTATGTTAAGTGGCCTGTATGTAAATGTAATTAACTCTGCATTGAATACTGAATATATCAATTACGTTGGATAGGCAAATGAACCTAGACATTCAAATAGGAACTGTCTACCTAGCCTCTAATTAGGAGATGGCTAATTAGGCCAATAGTAACCTTTGATCTGCATGGTGTAATGGTTAAGGGCTCTGCCTCTGACACAGGCGACCAGGGTTCGAATCTCGGTTCTACCTGTTCAGTAAGCCAGCACCTATTCAGTAGGAGACCTTAGGCAAGTGTTCCTAACACTGCTACTGCCTATAGAGCACGCCCTAGTGGCTGCTGCTCTGGCGCTTTGAGTCCACCAGGAGAAAAGCGCAATATGTTATTTGTCTTGATCTGCTGGGAAATACTGTCTCAGATGTGTTTCACCTGTAACCTGTGCCCCCAGCAAGGAAAGAGGTAATAAGATAACAACCACCGCATTTGTCCTGCATCCTGAAAAGGTGTTGCATTGCTTTGAACTTTGTATTCATGTAAACAGCTACCTGTTGATCAAATATACAATCCTGACTAACTGAGTCTGGGAACTTCAAAGGCTAACAGGAAACTGGTCAGCAAGGATTTGCTATCACCTGAGGAAATTGGATTATTCCTGGACCTGGACATTTGAGTTGCCCCGGGCCACAAATTTTGCTATAAAACATTAGCTAGGAGGATTTAGAGTTGTAGTTCTTTGGAGCTTATCCCCATTTATTTTATGCAAACTGTCTTATTGTGTATCGTTGTGATTTTTACTTTGTTTTGTAAATCTTTTTGTATATATTCTTGTCTGCACTGTTCCACTTTTTGGAATATTAAATATTTATTTAATAAATTTGACTTCTGCTGTACTAAGCCAACGCTCATAGCCTAGAAAGAGACTGCAGTGTAATTTACGTTACAAGTTCGGTGCCTGATTGTGCCATGCTACTGTACGATTGTATTATGTGTGTGGCGTTCCCGTGTTTGGCCTAAGCGCAAATCTGACCCAAACACGAAAACGCGGACTGCGTGCAGATCACTCGACAGCAGAGTGGGAATCGTTGAAGTGTCTAGCGGCTGCTAGTAGTGGCAGTGAGAAGTGTTTTGAGGGGTTACAGCCTTGTAGTAGCTCGAATAAGGCTGCTTCCCCTCTCGATCTGGTCAAACCCGCAGTCGGGAACCTTATCTTCAGGCGTGCCACAGGGAGGGTTCCTGACACTTTAATTTACTTTTCCTTAAAGGGACTCCGAGCACCTCTCATGCCTTTAAAGGACTCACGAGGCGAAATACTAAAAAAAAAAGTTAAATACCTGCATGAAATTTGAATGCACGGAGGACACCATCCGTGCCGTTCCGCCGGGTCCCCGCTGCTCAATGTCCCCCCGGGCCGGCTCCCGACCCCACAGCCCAGGTCGGGCTCTCCTGCCTCCACTAAAATGGCCGCGGCTGCGCAGTCCGCACAGAGAGACGCGAGTGCGGCTGCGCAGCTCTAGGCCTCCATCCCCCCCCCCCTCGATCCACACTGCAGGCTGCCTGTAGCATGGATTGGTGGGCGGCCCTAGAGCTGCGCAGCCAGCTCCGGTGGCCATTTTAATGGAGGCAGGAGAGCCCTGGCGGAACGGCACGGGGGGCACGGATGGCGTCCTCCATGCATTCAAATTTCATGCAGGTATTTCACTTTTTTTTTTGTATTTCGCCTCGTGAGTCCTTTAAGACTCCAAAGCAGTACTGCAAAGTACTTAAAGATGCATACCTTTCTGTAGCCTGTGCTCTCTTCTTTCATTTGATGCTGGAATCGGCGTTCTACACCAAATAGTTTTCATTCGATTTCAATTTAAAGATGGCGGCTGCCATCTTGGCTATGTTATAACTTACGGGTCACCCCTGTCCTCTCTGTTAGAGAAGTGCATCACTGAATGAAGCAGGAAGAGGAAGTGACAGGCATGGCCATTGCAAGAGGCTCCTCTGGAGGGGTCATAGCATGACTTTGCTTCGTCTGGCTTAAAGGCATGCCCATGAGAGGTGCTCAGAGTCCCTTTAACTCCTGTTGCTGGGCAAGGATCAGACTGTAAAGACACATTGCTAGCCAGATCCAGGACAAGGTCCTCCAGACCTAAGAGGGAGATCGGGGGCTGCTGTACAGTACACACCCTAGATTTCTCGGCAGAGGTGGCCATCTAGTATGTATCTTGCCCCAACCCCAAAGTAACAAAGCAGATCCAGTCAAGCACTGAATCTCTGGTGCAGAGAATCCCCAAAGTCTGCAACAAAACAACATGGTGCTGGAATGAAGAGCGCTGAGATTCTGTATTCTCAGTACCTGCCTAATGCTTCAGCCCAGAAGTTGTTTAAGAGCGTTTTTCCATGAGCAGATGATAGGCAGTGAAAAGATTGTCAAACTCTCACAAATGCTTGCTGCTGCTTTGTAACCGTTCAATGAGCACGTAGTTCATCTGCCAATTTAGGGGGAAGCCAGTTAACTTTTCTGTATGTTTTTGGGGTGTGGGAGGAAACCGGAGTGCCCGGCAGAAACCCACACAGACACGGGGAGAACATACAAACTTGCAGATTTTGATCTGGCTGGGATGCAAGGCGAGAGCGCTAACCACTACACAACCGTGCTGCCCACTATAAGTTTACTATTTAGTAAACTCCAGTAAAGTTGATATGCATAGGGAGAGCACGGCAATTTTTCTGTTTCGCTGACAAGATAGCAGCACATGCTGTGCATTTAGCATGGCCTTGTTCGAGTAATGTGTGGTACGCAGGTAGCGTAACACACATTACCTTATTAACAGTTATGTTCCCTAAGTAACATGACACTACCTTGTCAGCATAAGTAATTGTACAATTTCTGTGTTGTATATACAGTATAATGCGATTGCAAAGCTGAAAAGGTTTGTAAGGAAAAAAAATTCACACAGTATTACAAAACGTTATTTATTTTGGTGGGAAAGTTGTCTTTAAATAGTCAGATCCAAGCCTTTATTTTTATAATTTCACAGAAAACATGTTATCGTGGCCAGGTTATGTGCAGACTTTATGACCAACGTGTATTAAAGCAGATCCGAGGTGAAAAACTAACTAGGACAAGTAACTTGTCTATATATATTATCTAAAATGTAGTTAGTTTGCACAGCAAATCTAGCTGCAAACAGCTTCAACAGTATATGATTATTTCTTCCTGTGATACAATGACAGCAGCCATGTTCTGCTTGTCAAATTACACAGGCAAACTGATAGCATCTCCAGCCCTCAGCTCAATCCCCTCTCCTCCTTCCTCCTACCCTTTGCCTCTGAAATCTATGGCTAGTAACACCTCTTCCTCCTCCTGCCCAGACTGGGAGAGTGCCAAGGCACAAAAGGAGCTGTGGGCGAGGCTTGTTTAGTTTACAGGGAATTTGAGTATTAAAACAAAAAAAAAAGTATTTGGCTTGAGGAATGCCCTTTAAACTTTATGAAAGGAACACAACTATGCAATGAGTAAAAATGTATCTCGGATCCACTTTGAAGCGGATCCGAGATGAAAAACTAACTAAAATAAGTAACTTGTCTATATATCTTATTTAAAGTTTAGATAGTTTACACAGCAAATCTAGCTGCAAACATCTTCAATAGAATATGATTATTTCTTCCTGTGATACAATGACAGCAGCCATGTTGTTTGTAAACATTACAAACAGGCAAGCTTATCTGTATCTTCTGTGAAAAAAACCTAATCCCCCTCCTCCTCCCCTCTGCCTCTGAAATCTCTGGCTAGTAATACCTCCCTCTCCTCCTGCCCAGACTGAGCTCCCATGAGCCCTTGCTACTGCCAAGGCTCTCTGAAAAGCTGTGGGTGAGGCTTGTTTAGTTTATAGGGAATTAGTGTATTAAAACAAAAACAAAAAAGTATTTGGCTTGAAGAATGCCCTATAAACAATAGGAAAGGAACACAATTATGCAATGAATAAAAGTTCATCTCGGATCCACTTTAAGGACTTTATGCTATATCACTTGTATGGCTATCTATTAGCATTACTATTAAAAGTCATGTTTTATGCATAAAATTACTAAGCCGTGAAAATCACAGCGTGCTACTATATGATTACATTGTCTTTTGCACCACGTTACAATGGGTGCAGTGTGAAAGGGCACAGGCAACTGGTATTGTTTAAAAGAAAATAAATTTGGCAGCCTCCATACATATTCTTCTTACTATAGTTGTCCTTTAACCACTTCGCCGCCCGGGTACAGTATATCTACGTTCCTTTGGACTTCAGTTCCCCGCCCGGAGCGTAGATATACGCACCCCCCGCCGCTACCGCTGCTGTCCACGCTCCCGCTCGCACGTGCGCGCACTCCCACGATCGTACACGTCGCCGCCCGCTTGCCCGGAGATCAATGAACGGGAAAATTCATTCACGTTCGTTGATCTCTGTCCCCGCAATGATCGGCATGCTTCTATGAGAAGCAGCGCGACCATTGTGAAAAAACTCAGTTTCCCAGCCTTCCGACGCTTGTAGGACGCCTGAAAAAAAATGTGGCCATCTTGTGGCCAAAAAGTAATACTACACCCAAAAACATGTTTCACATACACATACATTATTTACACTATTAATTTTAACTCATTAACTCCCACACTCCCCAATTGTTACCAATATTTTTTTTTTGTAATATTAAAATAAATTAAAAAAAATTACAATAAAAAAAAACTTAACTAGTTACCTTAGGGACTGAAATCTTTAAATATTTATATCAAGAGGGTATAACACTGTTACTTTATAAATTATGGGCTTGTAATTAGGGATAGACGCAAAACTGAAAAAAAAATGCACCTTTATTTGCAAATAAAATGTTGGCGCCAAACATTGTGGTAGGGACATCATTTAAACAGTGTAATAACTGGGACAAATGGGCATATAAGTTACATGGATTTTAATTATAGTAGCATGCATTATTTAAAAACTATAATGGCGGAAAACTGAAAAATAATGTTTTTTTTCCAAATGTTTTCCTATTTTCCCATTAAAACACATTTAGAATAAAATAATTCTTGGCATAGTGTCCCACCTAAAGAAAGCCTAATTGGTGGTGAAAAAAACAAGATATAGATCATTTTATTGTGATAAGTAATGATAAGGTTATAGGCGAATGAATGGAAAGAGAGCTGAAAGGAGAAAATTGCTCGGATGCTGAAGGGGTAAAACCCCTCAGTTGTGAAGTGGTTAAGGTTTACCGTACTTTAAGCCATTTATATGTTAAATTATTACTCTGTATATGATGGTCCCTTAATAGACATATCTTCACCAGTTCATCCTCCAGGACTGTTAAATTTTACTTTTTATACAAGTAATATTCTGTAAAGGGACACTTAAGCCACCTGAAGAAAATTAGTTTTACTCACCTGGGGCTTCTACCAGCCCCCTGCAGCTTCCCGGTGCCCACGTCGACCCGCTCCGATGCTCCTGGCCCCACCGGCAGCTGCTTCCGGTTTGGGCGACAGGAGCCGACAGGCCGGGGGCGCTATTACGGCCAGGAACGCGAAGAATCACTCATGTTCCTGGCCTGTCGGCTCCTGTCGCCGAAACCTGAAGCGGCTGCCGGCGGTAGAAGCCCCAGGTGAGTAAAACTCATTTTTTTCAGGTGGCTTAAGTGTCTCTTTAAAGGCTGAATGCACTTTGCTAATAATATACTGTACTTGTGCGCACTAAATAAAAAGAAAAAAACTTGGGGTTCTCAACTTAGGTTTTTTGTATACTTATTACACAATAGCTGTTCCTACCCCGATGAGTCAGATCCTGATGAAACACATAGGAGGATCTATGTCACACGTGACTGGAGTGATATGACAAGGAAGGAGCCGCTGGGAGTTTGAAGCAGCACTTGTGTGGGCGGTTGCCCGGGGACCAGCTGTATACGCTTGAACTCCTCAATGCTTGAGTGTATATCTATGCTTTTATATTTTCTTAAAGACAGTTTTACACTATTTGGAGCTGTCCTTAGTTTATAGGAGATTGCCATTTTTACTGGACGGATGTTTTGATGCCATTCCCCCCGTGCTGTTTGATCCTACCTCCGGTGCTTAACCTTCTTAGCTGTAACCACGAGCTACACTCGGGGTGGAAAACCACAGCTCAGAGCGGTAACCCTGAGCTACACTCGTGGTAGCTGCCGGGAGGTCCACGCAAAGCATTGCGAGCAGCGGCATCCTCACCTCCAGGGCAATCCAGACGCTGACGGCCATTCCTCTTCCTGTCTGCATGCCCCTGGTGAGAGCGCTGGAAATTTCACTATAGGGTTACAGCGCCAACCGGAGGACTGAGGGAGAACTAAAGTGCTGGATCCCAGGGAGGTGAGTCTGTGTAGGGGCTGCTCCAGGCTCTCTCGTGGTATTATTTTTTTCTTGCTTTTAGGGTCTAAAAGCACATTAAAAAATTTAAGACCCTAAAATCAGGAAGAAATCATACCGCCAGGGAGGTTAAAGGGAAGACACCAGGGTGAGCGTGGGCACATTGGGGGAGTGTGACCCATCACCGATTGCAGTGTGTCGTTCTGATTGTGTATGGTGAAGGTATCGAGCGGCTGCTATCCCACGGGTTGAGGTGGAGGGCCATATCAGTTGATGGTTTTACACTACTTTTGCCTTCTCTGTTTTGGATCTATATACATAGTTACATAGTTACATAGTTATTTTGGTTGAAAAAAGACATACGTCCATCGAGTTCAACCAGTATAAAGTACAACACCAGACTGCTCCCTCACATATCCCTGTTGATCCAGAGGAAGGCGAAAAAACCCTTACAAGGCATGGTCCAATTAGCCCCTAAAGGGAAAAATTCCTTCCCGACTCCAGATGGCAATCAGATAAAATCCCTGGATCAACATCATTAGGCATTACCTAGTAATTGTAGCCATGGATGTCTTTCAACGCAAGGAAAGCATCTAAGCCCCCTTTAAATGCAGGTATAGAGTTTGCCATAACGACTTCCTGTGGCAATGCATTCCACATCTTAATCACTCTAACTGTAAAGAACCCTTTCCTAAATAAATGGCTAAAACGTTTTTCCTCCATGCGCAGATCAGGTCCTCTAGTCCTTTGAGAAGGCCTAGGGACAAAAAGCTCATCCGCCAAGCTATTATATTGCCCTCTGATGTATTTATACATGTTAATTAGATCCCCTCTAAGGCGTCTTTTCTCTAGACTAAATAAACCCAGTTTATCTAACCTTTCTTGATAAGTGAGACCTTCCATCCCACGTATCAATTTTGTTGCTCGTCTCTGCACCTGCTCTAAAACTGCAATATCTTTTTTGTAATGTGGTGCCCAGAACTGAATTCCATATTCCAGATGTGGCCTTACTAGAGAGTTAAACAGGGGCAATATTATGCTAGCATCTCGATGTTTTTATTTCCCTTTTAATGCATCCCAAAATTTTGTTAGCTTTAGCTGCAGCGGCTTAGCATTGAGTATGATTATTTAACTTGTTGTCAATGAGTACTCCTAAGTCCTTCTCCAAGTTTGATGTCCCCAACTGTATCCCATTTATTTTGTATGGTGTATGGTGCTAGACCATTAGTACGTCCAAAATGCATGACTTTACATTTGTCAACATTGAATTTCATCTGCCATGTATGTGCCCATATAGCCATCCTATCCAGATCCTGTTGCAATATGACACTATCTTCCTAAAAAGTTGATGATTCTGCACAATTTTGTATCATCTGCAAAAATAGCAACATTGCTCACTACTGCATCTACTAGGTCATTCATAAATAAATTGAAGAGCACTGGACCCAGAACAGACCCCTGTGGGACCCCACTGCTAACAGTCTCTCATTTTGAGTACGATCCATTGACCACAACTCTTTGTTTTCTGTCCATTAGCCAGTTCCCTATCCATGAACACAGACTCTTCCCCAGTCCTTGCCTCCTCAACTTTTGCACCAGACTTTTGTGGAGAACAGTGTCGAAGGCCTTTGCAAAGTCCAAGTATATCACATCTACAGCATTCCCAATATCCATATTAGCATTCACTACCTCATAAAAGCTGAGCTGCTTAGTCAAACAGGACCTGTCTTTAGTAAACCCATGTTGATGCTGAGAAATAAGATTATTTTCTACTATGAAGTCATGTATAGTATCTCTTAGTAACCCCTCAAATAGTTTGCATACAACTGATGTTAAGCTTACAGGTCTATAATTTCCTGGATCTGATTTTTTGCCCTTCTTAAATAATGGGAAAACGTGGGCTGTACGCCAATCATGCTGGTCACGAGTTTACAGAGAGACTTCAGTCTCTCAAAATTCAGGTTTTTATTTTAAAAATCTCTTTAATATCAATGCCCTAACAAAAACGCCACATCCCTGCGGTTGCACACTAACTAAATCCCCCCAAACTCCCCGGGGCACATTGTGGGGAGCGCTTCTGTGAAGAGGCAGAGCTGCAGCCAAAAGCCGCCTCTCCCCGCCCCTCTCAGTCTTCTTTCACTGAGAGGGGCGGGGGAGAGGCGGAGATACGTGCGGGTTGACACGCATGGAGGTAGAGCTGCAGCTCAAAGCTCTGCCTCCTTGGGCAGCAAAATCCACGGCCAAGAAAGTTGTGGATTTTTGCTGGGGAGTTTGGGGTGATTTAGTTAGCGTTCAGCTGCAGGGATGCGGCGTTTTAGTTAGGGCATTGATGTTAACCACTTGAGGACCCAGCCTTTACCCCCCCTTAAGGACTAGCGTTGTTTTTTATGATCTGTGCTGGGTGGGCTCTGCAGCCCCCAGCACAGATCATGTTACATGAAGAGCGATCAGATCGCCCCCCTTTTTTCCCCCCTATGGGGATGATGTGCAGGGGGGGTCTGATCGCTCCTGCCTGCCTGAGGTTTGCGGGGGGGGGGGCACCTTAAAGCCCCCCTCCGCTGCGAAATTCCCCCCCTCCCTCTCCTACCTGTCCCCCCTGGTGATCGGGGCTGCACAGGACGGATAGCGTGTCCTCTGTCACATGGCGGCGATCCCCGGCCGCTGATTGGCCGGGGATCGCCGATCTGCCTTACGGCGCTGCTGCGCAGCAGTGCCGTTCAATGTAAACAAAGGAGACATACGTCTCCTGCGTTTACATTTAGTCTGTGAGCCGCGATCAGCGGCTCGCAGGCTATTCACGGAGACCCGCTCCGTGATCTAACAGGAAACCTGATTAATTAGGGAGGCACCTGGCGATGCAGATGTGCGTCGCTGGTCCTCCAGCTACCACTTTGCCGCCGCACGGTATGACTGTGCGGTCGGCAAGTGGTTAAAGAGATTTTTTAAATAAAAACCTGAATTTTATGAGACTTCAGAGTCTCTTTAAAGGATAACTGTAGTGAGAAGAATATGGAGGCCTCCATATTTCTTTCCTTCAAAACAATACCAGTTACCTGGCAGCCCTGCTGATCTATTTGGCTGCAGAAGTGTCCGAATCACACCAGAAACAAGCATGCAGCTAATCTTGCCAGATATGACAATATTGTCTCCAGCTGACTTTAGGGTCAATTTTATCACTTCCATCTAAGAGCTTACTTACTCAAAATCTGTAGGCCATATGTGGAAGAGTTGAACTTTCTGTGGTAAAATTTTTCAAATAAAGTAACATTTCTATACAAGTTTTTGTCCACATTTATTGTGCTACATGTCTTTGGTTAAAACAATCCAATAAGTGTATATTTATTTTTTATATTTAAAAAAGTGAATTTGCGCAGTTTGAAGCAGCTCTGACTTCATGTTTCTTGAGGTATATATTACAAATCAGCGGTGCATCCAGTGGAAAACTGTATGGTCTATCACACTGCTGCCACAGCTGGAACAATTCCTTTTCCCAAATAGAGTTGGGCCGAACCTCCGATTTTAGGTTCGCGAACCTGGTTCGCGAACTTCCGCGGAAGGTTCGGTTCGCGTTAAAGTTCGCGAACCGCAATAGACTTCAATGGGGATGCGAACTTTGAAAAAAAAAATAATTATGCTGGCCACAAAAGTGATGGAAAAGATGTTTCAAGGGGTCTAACACCTGGAGGGGGGCATGGCGGAGTGGGATACATGCCAAAAGTCCCGGGGAAAAATCTGGATTTGACGCAAAGCAGCGTTTTAAGGGCAGAAATCACATTGAATGCTAAATGACAGGCCTAAAGTGCTTTCAAACATCTTGCATGTGTATACATCAATCAGGTAGTGTAATTAAGGTACTGCTTCACACTGACACACCAAACTCACCGTGTAACGCACCGCAAACAGCTGTTTGTGTAGTGACGGCCGTGCTGGACTGGTGCGCACCATGGCGAGAGTGCAGGTTTTGGTGGCTTTACAGCCCTTATGGTCGCCTGGCTGATGTAGCTGAATGACAGAACAGTGACTGTCCAGCTGATCAAATTTGGTCTGACCACAATGAGGCAACGACCTTATTATCGTGGGTGTGCCCCCCGAGACACTCATCTAGGCGCCGGTCATTGCTTCATTGTGATACGCAAGCCCCTTCACCACGGCAAGGTAATGATCACGAAGGGGAATGGGCGCATGTACATGCCTTTTCTTTTGTTGTTGCAGCTGCCCGCAGTGCAGCCAGAAAAATTAGGCAGTCATGTACACGCACCAGAAAAATTATTACAGCGGCCGCTGCTAGCAGCGGCCTAAAAAATTCAGCAATCCACCTGGAGTCCCGGACCCTGTTGGTGGTGGCGGAGAAGGTAGTCAAGCGGCCTGCAGGCAGACATGCTGTGTGGAGGGACTGGGAGCGACTTAGTCTTCTTGGGGCAGGCCAGGCAGCCAGTCACACGGCGTGCAGGCAGAGATGCTGTGTGTGCGGGGACTGACTTAGTCTTGGGGCGGGCAGCAGCCCTCCGGGATCCATGCCTCATTCATTTTGATAAAGGTGAGGTACTTAACACTTTTGTGACTTAGGCGACTTCTCTTCTCTGTGACAATGCCTCCAGCTGCGCTGAAGGTCCTTTCTGACAGGACGCTTGCGGCAGGGCGGGAGAGAAGTTGGATGGCAAATTGGGACAGCTCTGGCCACAGGTCAAGCCTGCGCACCCAGTAGTTCAAGGGTTCCTCATCGCTGTTCACAGCAGTGTCTACATCCACACTTAAGGCCAGGTAGTCGGCTACCTGCCGTTCCAGGCGTTGGTGGAGGGTGGATCCGGAAGGGCTACGGCGAGGCGTTGGACTAAAGAACGTCCGCACGTCCGACATCACCATGAGATCGCTGGAGCGTCCTGTCTTTGACTGCGTGGACACGGGAGGAGGATTAGTGGCAGTGGTACCTTGCTGGCGTTGTGCCGTCACATCACCCTTAAAGGCATTGTAAAGCATAGTTGACAGCTGGTTCTGCATGTGCTGCATCCTTTCCACCTTCCGGTGAGTTGGTAACAGGTCCGCCACTTTGTGCCTGTACCGAGGGTCTAGTAGTGTGGCCACCCAGTACAGCTCATTCCCCTTGAGGTTTTTTATACGGGGGTCCCTCAACAGGCAGGACAGCATAAAAGACGACATCTGCATAAAGTCGGATCCTGTACCCTCCATCTCCTCTTGCTCTTCCTCAGTGACGTCAGGTAAGTCAACCTCCTCCCCCCAGCCGCGAACAATACCACGGGAAGGTTGAGCAGCACAAGCCCCTTGCGATGCCTGCTGAGGTTGTTCTCCTGCCGCTGTCCCCTCCTCCTCCTCCTCCTCCCCCAAAGAAACACCTTGCTCATCATCCTCTGAGTCTGACTCGTCTTCTGCACACGACTTCTCTTCTTCCTCCTCCTCCCCCCTCTGTGCTGCCGCAGGTGTTGAGGAAACAGCTGGGTCTGATGAAAATTGGTCCCATGCCTGTTCCTGCCGTAACGGTTCCTGGTCACGCTCATTCACAGCTTCATCCGCCACTCTACGCACAGCACGCTCCAAGAAGTAAGCGTAGGGAATTAAGTCGCTGATGGTGCCCTCACTGCGGCTCACCAGGTTGGTCACCTCCTCAAACGGCCGCATGAGCCTGCATGCATTTTCCATCAGAGTCCAGTTGTCGGGCCAGAACATCCCCATCTTCCCAGACTGTTTCATTCTACTGTAGTTGTAGAGGTAGTGGGTCACGGCTTTCTTCTGTTCTAGCAGGCAGGAGAACATGAGCAGGGTCGAGTTCCAGCGAGTCGGGCTATCGCAAATGAGGCGTCTCACCGGCATGTTGTTTTTGCGCTGAATTTCTGCAAAGCGTGCCATGGCTGTGTAAGACCGCCTCAAATGCCCACAGAACTTCCTGGCCTGCTTCAGGACATTCGCTAAGCCAGGGTACTTTGCCACAAATCTTTGAACCACTAGATTCATGACATGTGCCATGCAGGGTATGTGTGTCAGCTTCCCCATATGCAAAGCGGCAAGCAGATTGCTGCCGTTGTCGCACACCACGTTGCCTATCTCCAGGTGGTGCGGGGTCAGCCACTCATCCACCTGTTTCTTAAGAGCAGCCAGGAGAGCTGCTCCAGTGTGACTCTCCGCTTTGAGACAAGACATGTCTAAGATGGCGTGACACCGTCTTACCTGGCATGCAGCATAGGCCCTGCGGAGCTGGGGCTGTGTAGCTGGAGAGGAGAACTGCCACTCAGCCAAGGAGGAGGAGGACAGCGAAGAGCATGTAGCAGGAGGAGAGGAGGTGGCAGGAGGCCTGCCTGCAAGCCGTGGAGGTGTCACAATTTGGTCCGCTGCGCCCTGCTTGCCATCGTTCACCACCAGGTTCACCCAATGGGCTGTGTAGGTAATGTAGCGGCCCTGCCCGTGCTTGGCAGACCAGGCATCCGTGGTCAGGTGTACCCTTGACCCAACGCTCTTCGCAAGAGATGACACCACTTGCCTCTCAACTTCACGGTGCAGTTGGGGTATGGCCTTTCTCGAAAAATGTGCGGCCTGGCATCTTCCACTGCGGTGTTCCGATGGCCACAAATTTACGGAAGGCCTCAGAGTCCACCAGCCGGTATGGTAACAGCTGCCGAGCTAACAGTTCCGCCACGCCAGCTGTCAGACGCCGGGCAAGGGGGTGACTGGCCGAAATTGGCTTCTTCCGCTCAAACATTTCCTTCACGGACACCTGACTGCTGCTGTGGGCAGAGGAGCAGGAAGCGCTCAAGGGCAGAGGCGGAGTGGAGGAGGGTGCCTGTGAAGGTGGAAGGGAGAGAGCGGCAGAAGCAGATAATGCACCTGATGGAGGAGGAAGAGGAGAAGGAGGGTGGCTTTGCTTTTGTGTGCTGCTGCTGCTTTTGCTCAGGTGGCCATCCCATTGCTGTTTGTGCCTTTTCTCCAGGTGCCTTCGTAAGGCACTTGTCCCTACGTGAGTGTTGGCCTTTCCACGGCTCAATTTTTGTTGGCAGAGCGAACAGATGGCTTTGGTCCGATCTGAGGCACACACATTAAAAAATTTCCACACCGCTGAGCCACCCTGGGATGTGGGCACTATGGGGACCTCAGCACCTGATGCTGAAGGGCAAGTTGGCTGGCTGTACATAGGTGGCGATACATGGTGCCGGACTCTGCCACCAGCTGTTTCTGACGAAGAGCTGCCCCAGCTTCTTTCAGCAACTTCTCTCCTCCTACTACTCTCTGACTCCCCCTCTGAACTGTCCCCCTCTTCATCTCCTCTATTGGGAACATACAGAGGATCCCTATTACCGTCATCATCGTATTCATCCTGCCCAGCTTCGCTTGCCTCAGACAAATCCAAACTTGCACCATCAGTAGGTCCTTCATCCTCCTGACACGTTACATCCATAGTGTTGCCGCGTAACTCAGACATATTAGCTGGTGAAAATTCATCTGGCTGTAACAACAATGGCTGTGCATCAATGATTTCACCACTAAATAATTCTTGCGAAGTGTCAAATGCAGCGGAAGTGGTGCTAGTAGTAGCGCTGGTGGCTGAGCAAGATGAGGTGTTCTGTGTCGCTAAATACTCAACCACGTCCTGACAATCTTGGGAGGTGATGGGACGTGCCTTCTTCCGAGCACTGTACTGTGGGCCAGGTCCACACGAAATTACATTTACACGACCTCGCGCAGACCTGCCGGGTGGCCTTCCTCTGGCTCTGGCACTACCTCTTCCTCTACCTGTTTTGTCCATATCGGGTATGCACGGAGTGGTATATCACACTGCGTGCACTCACGTAGGTAGGTGGGTTCACTTAACTGCACAGGTATGCGCACTGATGCGGTGGGTTCACTGAACAGAACAGGTATACAGTGGCGGGTTCACAGAACAGGTATGCAGTGGCAGGTTCACTGAACACAACAGGTATGCAGTGGCGGGTTCACTGAACAGGTATACAGTGACGGGTTCACTGAACAGAACAGGTATGCAGTGGCGGGTTCACTGAACAGGTATGCAGTGGTGGGTTCACAGAACAGGTATGCAGTGGCGGGTTCACAGAACAGGTATGCAGTGGCAGGTTCACTGAACACAACAGGTATGCAGTGGCGGGTTCACTGAACAGGTATACAGTGGCGGGTCCACTGAACAGAACAGGTATGCAGTGGTGGGTTCACAGAACAGGTATGCAGTGGTGGGTTCACAGAACAGGTATGCAGTGGCGGGTTCACTAAACAGAACAGGTATGCAGTGGCGGGTTCACTGAACAGGTATACAGTGGCGGGTCCACTGAACAGAACAGGTATGCAGTGGCGGGTTCACTGAACATAACAGGTATACAGTGGCGGGTTCACTAAACAGAACAGGTATACAGTGGCGGGTTCACAGAACAGGTATGCAGTGGCAGGTTCACTGAACACAACAGGTATGCAGTGGTGGGTTCACTGAACAGGTATACAGTGGCGGGTCCACTGAACAGAACAGGTATGCAGTGGCAGGTTCACTGAACAGGTATGCAGTGGTGGGTTCACAGAACAGGTATGCAGTGGTGGGTTCACAGCACAGGTATGCAGTGGTGGGTTCAATGAACAGGTATACAGTGGCGGGTCCACTGAACAGAACAGGTATGCAGTGGCGGGTTCACTGAACAGGTATGCAGTGGTGGGTTCACAGAACAGGTATGCAGTGGTGGGTTCACAGCACAGGTATGCAGTGGTGGGTTCAATGAACAGGTATACAGTGGCGGGTCCACTGAACAGAACAGGTATGCAGTGGAAGGTTCACTGAACAGGTATGCAGTGGTGGGTTCACAGAACAGGTATGCAGTGGTGGGTTCACAGAACAGGTATGCAGTGGTGGGTTCACAGCACAGGTATGCAGTGGTGGGTTCAATGAACAGGTATACAGTGGCGGGTCCACTGAACAGAACAGGTATGCAGTGGCAGGTTCACTGAACAGGTATGCAGTGGTGGGTTCACAGCACAGGTATGCAGTGGTGGGTTCACTGAACAGGTATGCAGTGGTGGGTTCACAGCACAGGTATGCAGTGGTGGGTTCACAGCACAGGTATGCAGTGGTGGGTTCACAGCACAGGTATGCAGCCAGACAGGAACAAGTTAAGCCTAACTAATCTTTCCCTGAGAGACAGTCTGCAGCAGCTCGCCCTACTCTCACTAACGCAGGCAGCACACGAGTGACCGTAATGGCCGCCGCTGCCTGCCTTATATAAGGGGGGGTGGGGCTCCAGGGGCTAGTGTAGCCTAATTGGCTACACTGGGCCTGCTGACTGTGATGTAGAGGGTCAAAGTTGACCCTCCATGTGCATTATGGGGCGAACCGAACTTCCGCAAAGGTTCGCCTGCGGGACGCGAACGCGAACCACTGAAGTTCGCATGGAACCGTTCGCAGGCGAACCGTTCGGCCCAACTCTATTCCCAAATGATATATAGTCTATACTGTAACGCTATGTAGACCAAGGATAGCTCTCTTCGGTGTCTCTCATGCAGGTCCACACTCTTTGCTGTGGTGTAATTCCACCTGTATTTGCACTCACGTGCATAAAAAGAAGAAAGGGGAGGGATCCTCTCAGTGTATTATCCACAACGCTTTAATGAAAGTAATAGGCATACAATAAAATCTATAGGGTCACTCACATAGAGAGGGTCCTATTCCATCTAGGGCCCCCCTCGGCTGTATTGGCTTCCCACCCTAGTGGTATTCTGGACCCGTACTGTGCTGTGATCACGCTGCCCGCTCTCGTCACAAGTTAGCGGAAAATGACACTTTGTGAGAATTAAAAAAAAAAAAAAAAAAACAATTTCTGCTAACTTGCCATGCCCCTCAGCTAATACCTTGGGTTGTCTTCTTTCCAAAATGGGGTAATTTATGGGGTCTGTCCTGGCATTTTAGCGTCTCCACAATCATTACCTGTATGGCCAGTATTAGGCGTTTCTGCTATACTCCTTTTATTGGGCATACGGGTGATGCACTTTTTTTTTTCTTCCATAAAAGGAAAAATGAACGGCAAAGATTCTCGCATTCGCATTGATTAATGTGGATGAAAAAATATCTGAAAAAAAGAGGGGCATGGCGTTTGCCAGGGCATAGGAGCACCGCCCACAGAATGTTCCAAACCCACTCTGCTCCTATGCCCAAGCAAGCAGCAATGGCGTAAATTATTGACATTAACTTTGATAAACTTTATTGAACCTTTTTAACCCTCCTGGCGGTTTGCAAAAAAATCGCCAGGGGGCAGCAAATCTTTTTTTTTAAATTTTTTTTTTTTTTTTTCATGTAGCGAGACAAAGTCTCGCTACATGATAGCCGCTGCTCAGCGGCATCCCCCCAGCCCCTCCGATCGCCGCCGGCGATCGGAGATCCGGAGATCCCGTTGAAAGAACGGGATCTCCTGGAGGGCTTCCCCCGTCGCCATGGCGACGGGCGGGATGACGTCACCGACGTCATCGACGTCGTGACGTCAGAGGGGACTCCGATCTGCCCCATAGCGCTGCCTGGCACTGATTGGCCAGGCAGCGCACGGGGTCTAGGGGGGGGGGGGGGCGGCCGCGGCGAGAGGAATTGCGGCGGATCGGCGGGTAGCGGCGGCGATCGGGCACTGCACGCAGCTAGCAAAGTGCTAGCTGCGTGCAGCAAAAAAAAAATTATGCAAATCGGCCCAGCGGGGCCTGAGCGGTGCCTTCCGGCGGCATAGCCCGAACTCAGTTCGGGCTTACCGCCAGGAAGGTTAACCAAACATTAACATTTGGAACTTTCAACTGTTTTGTTTACCTGTTTTTTTTTTTACTTACCTTCTGAGGACAAACATCTCCTTCCCCATGGGGCAGTTTGCAAAGCGCACAGAGATGTGGCGAAGTACACTATGCACTTTGTCCCAAGTGAAAGGAGATGTTTCTGGTAGCCCTGTGTATTTGGGTCTCTTGAAAGCTAATGTCTGGTTTCACACTGCATATTGGCGTATTCAATGGGTCGCGCCCGCCGCACCGCATTGCCAAAAACAGACCTTCAGGGAATACCATGTTAGTACATGGTATTCCCTGTCTGGCATTCGGCCTAGCAGGAAGTAATCCTTGCGTCACCATCTGGGCTGACGCAAATCGCCGCAGGGCATAGGCATGCAGTAGCGTTAAGTCAACAACCATTTCCGGCATAGTGGGGACCGCAAAGTGGGACTTTTGCAAGTCAATTTGCCGCAACGCATCGCGCCAGTGTGAAAGAGCCTTGACAGACCTTTGTGTGCTTAGTACTGTGTCTCGCGCGTTCCCTACTCAAATAGCGTACCTGCTCATGGTACCTGTCGAAAAGCTCCCCTATGCATAGGGCAGGCTGGTCAGGACAGTAGAGACAATAAAAAGGGGTGTCACGCCTCATTCCAGCACTGCTGCAGACACGACAACATTTTCTTGGGGAACGGTGAGATGGTGTACCTGGAAAGACAGACGGGTAGTGTCTTTCATGTAGCCAGCTAACTACATTTTGGGGTTGGGCCACGGCTCCTCCTGGATACAGGAGTTCCGAAACGATCTCTGAAATTGAAGGGAGGATCCTTTAGTTCTCCCAGCCTTACTGTACAAAACTGTTGTACATTGCCAACTGAATCAAATAAACAGACACTTTCTTATACCAGCATCAAGACAGTTTGCCGAATGGAACATTTTTCAACCAATGTGGTGCCTGGGAATTTCTGGGATTATTCTCCCAGAAAGTACTAGGTGGCACCCAAACACAGACTAAAAATCACACACAATTAGGATGTTACTGCTTTAAGTCCAAATGGTGTCTTTGCTGTAAAACAATAAATAATGGTGCGCTTACATTTCAGACAAATTCCTTTGCTGAATACCGTATAAAGAGTCATGTAACATGTCAAAGCACATATGTAGTTTATTTGCTCACTTGTCCATGCAATCTTGCATATGTGTGTCGTACTACCCAAAAGTTCCAAACTAGACTTAACAAACATAGGTCCAATATAGCTAAGGGCGAAATGAAACATGGGGTATCCAGCCATTTCCACCTGGTCCATGGCAGGAATTTTGGGGTCTTGAAGGCAACTATTATAGAACAGATAGACCACTCGAACAAATATGAGAGGTACCGCATCCTCTGTAGACGCGAATCCTTCTGGATTGGCCGGGGATCGCTGATCTAGTACAACGCTGCTACTGTTAGCAGCGTTGTACAAATGTAAAGAAAGCAGATTATTTCCGCTTGTGTTTACATTTAGCCTGCGAGCCGCGATCGGCGGCCCGCAGGCTATTCACAGAGCCCCCCGCCGTGAATTGACAGGAAGCAGCCGCTCGTGCGAGCTGCTGCTTCTTGATTAATTAGCCTGCAGCCGGCGACGCATATCTGCGTCGCTGGTCCTGCAGCTGCCACTTTGCGGACGCACGTTATGAGTGCGTGGTCGGCAAGTGGTTAAACAGGTGAGACCTGTCTGTTGGGAATACTTACTTTCGTGAATAGAATCTCTGAGCGCCCCTTCCTCTTTGTGTATCGTTTCAGTGGCTTTTCTAGGGAGCAGCCGAGTATATCAAGGTGGCCAGATCGCACCGAGGGGTATCTTCACTACCCCAATACGTATTACTGTTGCCATGACACAGGACTGATGGTAGCGCTCACCTTTTCTTCTCCTGACAAGCCTTTTTCCAGATGCCCCAAACAATCGGAAAGGGGCTTCATCAGAGAATATGACTTTGCCCCAGTCCTCAGCAGTCCATTCACCATACTTTCTGCAGAAGATCAATCTGTCCCTGATGTTTTTTTGGGAGAGAAGTGGCTTCTTTGCTGCCCTTCTTGACACCAGGCCATTTCCAAAAGTCTTTGCCTCACTGTGCGTGCAGATGTGCTCACACCTGCCTGCTGCCATTCCTGAGCAACCTCTGCACTGGTTGCACTCCGATCCCGCAGCTGAATTCACTTTAGGAGACGATCCTGGCTCTTGCTGGACTTTCTTGGACGCCCTAAAGCCTTCTTAACAAGAATTGAACCCCTTTCCTTGAAGTTCTTAATGATCCTATAAATTGTTGATTTAGGTGCAATCTTAGTAGTCACAATACCCTTGCCTGTGAAGCCATTTTTATGCAACGCAATGATGGCTGCGTGCATTTCTTTGCTGGTCACCATGGTTAACAATGGAAGATCAATGATTTCAAGTATCACCCTCCTTTTAACATGTCAAGTCTGCCATTCTAACCCAATAAGCCTGACATAATGATGTCCAGCCTTGTGCTCGTCAACATTCTCACCTGAGTTAACAAGACTATTACTGAAATGATCTCAGCAGGTCCTTTAAGGACAGCAATGAAATTCAGTGGACAGTTTTTTGGGGGATTCAGTTAATTTTCATGGCAAAAAAAAGGACTATGCAAGTCATCTGAACACTCTTCATAACATTCTGGAGTATATGCAAATTGCTATTATAAAATCTTAAGCACCAACTTTTCTAATTTCCAACATTGAAAAAAACTTTTTGCCAGGACTGTATACTCATGTAGCTAAACACACAGGGCACACTAAAATTAATTTCAACAGCACTTGCATATGAAATGAAAACTTTTCATTGTGTGGTGTGCAAGAGTTCAGGTCCACTTTAAGTAAACCCCGGATTGCTCCCCAAAGGATCTTTAACCACTTGCCGACCGCGCACTCATACCGCGCGTCGGCAAAGTGGCAGCTGCAGGACCAGCGACGCAGTATTGCGTCGCCAGCTGCAGCCTAATTAATCAGGAAGCAGCCGCTCGTACGAGCGGCTGCTTCCTGTCAATTCACGGCGGGGGGCTCCGTGAATAGCCTGCGGGCCGCCGATGGCGGCTCGCAGGCTAAATGTAAACACAAGCGGAAATAATCCGCTTTGTTTACATTGTACGGCGCTGCTGCGCAGCAGCGCCGTAAGGCAGATCGGCGATCCCCGGCCAATCAGCGGCCGGGGATCGCCGCCATGTGACAGGGGACGTCCTGTCACTGGCTGCACAGGACGGATAGCGTCCTGTGCAGCCCAGATCTCCCGGGGGTGGCAGGTAGGAGAGGGAGGGGGAGGATTTCGCCGCGGAGGGGGGCTTTGAGGTGCCCCCCCCCGCAAAATGCCAGCCAGGAGGAGCGATCAGACCCCCCCTGCACATCATCCCCCTAGTGGGGAAAAAAGGGGGGCGATCTGATCGCTCTGAGTGCCCTTTGATCTGTGCTGGGGGCTGCAGAGCCCACCCAGCACAGATCACCTAAAACAGCGCTGGTCCTTAAGGGGGGGGTAAAGGGTGGGTCCTCAAGTGGTTAAAGTGGATCCGAGATAAACTTTTACTTATTGCATAATTGTGTTTCTTACATATAGTTTATAGGGCATTCCTCAAGCCGAATACTTTTTTAAAAATGTTTTAATACTCTAATTCCCTATAAACTAAACAAGCCTCGCCCACAGCTCATAGTGCCTTGGCACTCCATGTAGCAAGGGCTTATGGGAGCTCAGTCTGGGCAGGAGGAGGTTACTAGCCAGATATTTCAGAGGCAGCGGAGGAGGGAGGAGACGGGACTGAGCTGAGGGCTGGAGATGCAGTTGCAGCTTGCCTGTGTGTAATGTGACAAAAACATGGCTGCTGTCATTGTATCACAGGAATAAATAAACATGAAACTGTTGAAGCTGTTTGTAGCTAGATTTGTTGTGTAAACTATCTAAACTTTAGATAAGATATATAGACAAGTTACTTTTCAGTTTTTCATCTTGGATCCGCTTTAATGAAAGTGTGTATGTAGCTTTAGTAGTATCCAACTCGGCAGATTACTTCAAAGTAGTGATGGTCAATGAGATGCAAAGAAGTTGATGTAGAGTTATGCAAAATTTCTAATGCATATTTAAGCAGCTTGAAAACAGACCAATTGAATCCTACCTTGGCTTAATTTGATTGGTCCATTTTAAAGCTGCAAAGCCCCTTAAGACCCCTTTTCCACGAGCAGTTGAACTGTGTGCTAAGCAAGCAGTTACCAGGTAGCAGTTACCTGGCAGCAGTGAGCAATTACCAGGCAGCAGCAAGCATTTGTGAGAGTATGAGAGGCATTTCACTTCCTATCAACTGCCTGTGGAAAAGAGGCCTAAATCTGAAAAATCTTGCATTGACTCATATGAATATATCTCATTGACTATTCTTACTTAACCACTTGCCGACCGCACGCTTATACCGTGCGTCGGCAAAGTGGCAGCTGCAGGCCCAGCGACGCAGTACTGCGTCGCCAGCTGCAGGCTAATTAATTAGGAAGCAGCCGCTCGCGCGAGCGGCTGCTTCCTGTCAATTCACGGCGGGGGGCTCCGTGAATAGCCTGCGGGCCGCCGATGGCGGCTCGCAGGCTAAATGTAAACACAAGCGGAAATAATCCGCTTTGTTTACATTTGTACGGCGCTGCTGCGCAGCAGCGCCGTAAGGCAGATCGGCGATCCCCGGCCATTCAGCGGCCGGGGATCGCCTCCATGTGACAGGGGACGTCCTGTCACTGGCTGCACAGGACGGATAGCGTCCTGTGCAGCCTCGATCGCCGGGGGGGGCAGCAGGTAGGAGAGGGAGGGGGGAATTTCGCAGCGGAGGGGGGCTTTGAGGTGCCCCCCCCTGCAACACCCAGCAGGCAGAAGAGATCAGACCCCCCCAGCACATCATCCCCATAGGGGGGAAAAAAGGGGGGCAATCTGATCTCTCTGCCTGCTACCTGATCTGTGCTGGGGGCTGCAGAGCCCACCCAGCACAGATCAGTAAAAACAGCGCTGGTCCTTAAGGGGGGGGTAAAGGGTGGGTCATCAAGTGGTTAAAGAGAACCAGAGATGAAGCACCCTCATGTATTTTATTACATTTATCAGTGGGAACATGACAGTAAACACCTGCCCTGCTTTTAGTTTCATTGTTATCTGCTTAATTAGTCTATTAGCAACTGTGATAAGAATGCACCGACTATTCAGTCGAGGTTTGACCTGGAATCATTATAGCTGAGTCACTCTTCTGTGTAGTCTTTTCAAGCCCAAGCCTTCCCCTCTCCTGGCTTAGATCTTCTGCTTTGCATACTGAGAGCTGTGATGACATGGGAGAGGCTGCTGCTCCTGAGAGAGAAGCCCTGTAGCTGTAATATGATCCCTGTGTGCTCTGTGTGCACTAGATACTGATAATAACGGCAGTTTCATTCCTATGAGAGAGACTTCCTACAGGCAGCTGTTGTACATCATACCAAAATGAAAGCACATAGATGAAAGGCTGCATTTAGCCTAGATAGCAGCCTAGTCTCATATAGCCTAGACAGCACATCCAGAACAACTGATAACCCGGAAGGAGAAGGGATATGAGCCGGCGGCCATATTTGATTTTTCCAGGAGCAATAATGGATAAAAAACACTAAAAAAGGCACACCAGAGTGGCAAAATTATCAGGTAGAGCATTTATTCTTTACAAGCTATCAACTGATATGTTTATTTTGTGTGAAACGTTCATCTCTGGTTCCCTTTAAAGAGACCCTGTAACAAAAAAAAATCCCCTGGGGGGTTCTCACCTCAGGGTCCCAATAAGGCTTCCCCCTCCCCTGTAGCTGCAGGCAGTCCAGTGCTGGCTCCCCCGAAGTGTCCCAGAATCCTCCCTCCACAAGGCTGACAAGTGCTGATTTATTTACCTTTCCTGGCTCCAGCGGGGGCGCTGTTGTAGCTTTCCGCACGGAGATAGGCGAAAATAGCCGATCTCCGTCAGGGACCAGGACAACTACAGAGGGCTGGAAGAAGCCCCAAGTAAGTTAAACTGGCAATCTTACCGTCACTTTAGGCATCTTTTAACAGGAAATCGCTACCTCTAGGGCACAGGTGTCGAACTCCAGGCCTGGAGGGCCAGATCCATTCCAGTGTTCAGGATGGACTAAGAAATAGAAGAATGCGTTCTACCTGATGGACCACCCCTTTCCTGATTCAGATTCATCAATTAATTTGAGCTGTGTCAAAAATGTGTGACTACCTCGGCCCTGAAGGACCGGGTTTGACATTCCTGCTCTAGGGAATAACTTTTCTCATACTAGCTGGTGGCCTGAGATAATCACGAATGGTTGTTTCTAGTGACAAAAATATAGCAGGTGTACACCGCTTTACAGTGATTGCACTACAGCTACCATAGAGGTGGCTTTTGTATGAAAAACTTTAGGTTTACTATAAATAAATTGTATAAATACAGTATACGCTACATAATCCTGGTAGGGACATGGGCGGTGATGGGCTATACAAATGATGTAAATGTAAGAGTTAAAAAACACACACACAGAATTTGAGTGCAAAAAATAAATATAAAATTTATTAAAACACCCACAATATTTTAGTTATCAGGAATAATACATTTCACAAACAAGTTGCTTGTGAAAATTATAATAAAATACAGAGAAAATGAAGATTCATACTTGTAATTTTTTAGGCATCCTAAAAATAATAATAAAAAAAATTACAGAACACTGGGGTGGGAGTAAACAGAGAGAAGAAAGTAAAATACAAAACATGAAAAAAAAAATTATACAAAATAAAATTATCATCAATTTACTGTACTAATCATATCTGCAGTTTAATACACAATAATCCTACCGCCTTCAGACATTGTAAAATCTACCATTCATTGAATCCACCCCCAAAATAAACTGAATTTCAAGTAACCACAGTCACAAGTTGAGATATCTTCAAGTGTGGCATGCAAGGCCAGCTCCATTGGAGAGGCTTGTAGCCTGTGAATTTAAAGACAAGAAATCAAATACATCAACATCTATTATCTAGCTAACTATACTGCATTTATTTATTGTATGCCACAAAACCAAACCGCTCCCCCTCCCTCCCCTCGTATTCAGTTTAACCCTTTTCACAGCTGCAGGATTTGACAATGGACACAGGCATTATCCCCATTCAACACTGAAAAGAATTAATTCAAATACATTGAAAGATAAAAGAAAAAAGGACAAGCCATACCTAAAAAGCACATTTTAAGTATTATTTATTTATTTCATTTTGACAATACTCAATATAAAACAACAAAGGATATGGAACATCAAACGACTGTGTCTGTATGCTGTCTGCAGAATAATCCCTGAAAACTGTTCATGGTGGTAAAATATTCGCTTTAGTCACCCTTTACAGCCAAGAAAAATAGCCCAGAATTAATTTAGTATCAGTTTCTAGAATATCACAACATACATTCAGAAGATGTCTGCATTAGTAATATATATACATACATATATATATTACATACATATATATTTATTACTTTTCCCAAGTGCAGTTTTGTACTTCTAAATTCAATTTAAAGAGCACCTAGTTGGCAAATCTCTGTTTCTCACAGGCAATACATTTTATTTCCTCTAACTTACTGGGAGAAAATGCTTTTCTCAGTATGCCAATATGTATTTCATGTGGTTTTGCGACATGCTTATAGGCAACTCTGGTGCTGAAGAAATTCAGATGCTTAATTCCTACTACATATAGATCGAGGCATTCTTTAGAAAATTCCTTTTGAATGAGCACACTGTGAAAATTGTTTGAGGTATATTTCTGGGTGTAAATGTGTTGCAGTCGATGTATAATATATGTATAATGATTAAGAAAAAAAATTGGTTCCTATAAAATAAATTACGCACACCCCTTCTTATCCAAAATATAAAAAAATAGCACCATATATTGAAAAGAAACGGGGATAAAAAAAAAAAAGCAAAAGCTTAACAATATTGACCACACAAAGGGCATTACAAGAAGGAGTGGATTACATAGAGGAAAACAGGTATAAATGTAATAAGCGGGTTTTCCATTTACTACAAATGTACATATAAAAAAACAAAAAAAAACAACACGTTAATTATAAAAAACACTTCTACGATCACCGTATGGGAGCTGCTCTCACCTAATTCAATGTACCACATTACTGCCAGATGATTTACCCATAATGTTCAGATGCAATAACTTTTGTTGAGAATTAGTTTTTTTTAATTTCTTAATATTCCTGAAAATGAGCACCATATTGTAACAATAAAATAAAATACAAGCATTTGTGTGACACACACACACACACACACACACACACACACACTTCTTACTAGCTGCTTAGAGATTATTAAAAAATGTATAGTCATTTTCCAGTAAGCTCCTTAATTTTGCATATGGAATATGTACAACAGCTTCTGTACAGAATTATAATGGCATTATTTTTCAATGTTTCTACAAGCATAGTAGTAGATTTGCTAGGGGGTAAGGAGTACTTTCCCCTAAGCATATCTTCTTCTTTGCTTAGTTATTGGTACAGAAAAGTCCACGTTATCCAAAATGCAGGCAACTGGAAGTCTCAACTAACTGGCATGCCTGAGGGATAATGTGAACTTCTCTTGGGGTTCTTCCTGTGGTTGCTTGCAGGCTTTGAAATACTTACTGAGGCAGCGATGTCTGGCAGTCTCCCTCTATCGTCCCGCACGCTCCTAGCGGTTTTGTGGCATCTGTGTAGATCTGCCGGAGTGTCACATGACCTGATCCGGGTCAGCTGACACTCTGGCTTCCGCGCACTAGAGAAGCCGGAAAGCCGCTCCGAGCCCACTGGGAGATAGAGGGAGACTGCCAGACATCACTGGAGACTCAGTAAGTCTTTCATGGGAGAGGGGGAGGTTTGTGCCATTTGCAAACACATGTATCCGGCATCAGGCGATCCCCCGCCAGTGCTGGATACGGGGAATTTGCTGTAGTTTCATAGTACACTAGAAAAAGAATAATCTACCTTTCCTACAAGTATTTCATTGTAACTTATACAGAATGCAAGTGTTGTGTGTATGTGTTGACATCTGTGCAGATAGCATGGTATACTTTAAAGCACATGTGTCGAACTCAAGGCCTGGAGGGCCAGATCCATGCCAGTGTTTAGGATGGACTGAGAAAGAAAGGAATGTGTTCTACCTGATGGACCACACCTTTCCTGATTCAGACCCATCAATTCATTTGAGCTGTATCAAACACGTGTGAGGATCTCGGCCCTCGTAGGACAGGTTTGACATCCCTGCTTTAAAGGTTTTCCTACTTTTTGACACTGAGGCTGATGGATGACGGTTTTTCCCCTCCTTGGGAACACTTTTACAGATTTTTTCATTTGCTTGAACCCTATGATCCTGTTTTAGAATGTTGGAATCCACTGAACAATATTTCACCAATAACATGAGAAATACCGAACTAAGGTAGAATGCAATGGCGAAGGTCTGAAATGAGGTTGGTACAATTTACTCGCGAACTCAGGGACGTTTTGAAGAGCAAACTTTTAATGTAATAAAGAGCGCCTTCAGACTCCAAGATACACAGGACTAGTCTGAAGACGATTATTAAAAGCATGCTCTTTAATCATTTCAGTTGGCCATTGAATGGTATCATCCTTATTCAAACCTTTCTGATATTCCAGTTGGCTAACACAGCACAACACACAACTACTACTAGACTGCAATGCACTGAGACACCACGCTGGTAGATTTAATTATAAAAGGGAACCTTAACTCAGAGGGGTATGGATATTTCCTGTTAAACAATACCAGTTGCCTGGCAGTCCTGCTGATCTCTTTGGCTGCAATGGTGGCTGAATCACACACCTGAAACAAGCATGCAGCTAAACCAGTCTGACTTCAGTCAGAGCACCTGATCTGCATACTTGTTGAGGGGCTGGTATTATTTTAAAAGGAAAAATCCATATCCTTCTCAGTTTAGGTTCCCCTGAAAGGCATCACAAGGTTTCATTTCAGAAAAAAAATGCCTGTCTCATACGAGCCTACATGAAACACGTCTCCTCCCTTCTGTGGTGCATAGGAATGGCTTCCCATAGTGCCAATATTTCAGATGAGACACATTAGAAGAAATGAAGCAAAGGGAAATAATAGGTTTCGGATTTTGTGAAAGGGATCCAACCAATTGCATTAAAGTTATCAACAGTCTGATAACGAATCTCATAGTAGGTTTCCTAAGGGCTACTAAACATAAGCCATGCATTTAGGGCATAACACTTGTAATCACCATGGGCTTGAGGCCCGGAGCATGCTAGGCAATGCAGAAAACCATGCATCTTCTGGACTGGGTGTTGTTTTTTATGTTTCGGTGCATTTTTATAAGCATTGCGATTTTTAATGGGTTTTTGGTGCGTTTGCGGTTTTTCAATATTTTCCCGTTATTAATGGAGTAAAATACAGTATCATATGCTCAAAAAGGTATATTGCAAAATGCACAAATATGCGTTTTTACATGCAGCCCATAGACTTTTATTAACAGCATGAACGCTAGGTTTTTCCGCAACGCTAGCGTTTCTGCCTAGTGTGCTCCTTGCCTCAGTGATCATGAACCTCAATGATCAATGAGCAGGAATATGCAAATATCCACCGATCCAAAACTCGGACGCAATCGACCAAATGAAGATCACTAGCTGTTGATCAGTTAATTAGCTGATGGGCTAAGTAATTAACGGTCTGCTGGTTATCACCTGTTACTGGCTTTCATTTGCTAGATTACGTCCACCTCCTGGGTCACTGGAGAGTTGCATGTTAGGAAAATTTACCACCAAACAATATTGATGTCTAGTTTGTGCCAAATTTACAGACGGCATCTTTAACTATAATCTAGTACAAATTCCATATGAATAAATACGGGGCTTTAAATGAACAAATCAGTTTTTTATTCTTCTTCAAATTTCTTCACGATTGCGGACACACACGTAAACACAATTTCGGATTCCAATTCACAAGAACGACTGCCTGACACGTGTTTCACGGTCAAAGACCGCTTCCTCACAGGAATCCAGTATATACACACATCTTATCTTACCAATTGTCGACCTTCATACGATATGAGACCGCAATCTGAAAAGAGTCAGAGACTAGTAATCACCGACGAATCCTGGACGCCATAGATAGTCCAGGAAAAGCAAAGCAAAGTCCAGGAAACTATAAGCAAAGCATAGAACATTTTAAACTATCAGTCCACCCAAAAGTGATATTTGTACCGGAAGGTTGAATTATCCACCAGCTTCACACACAAATGTTTAAAGGATAAATTCACTTACCCTTTTTTTTAAAGCCTCTCTTGTGACAAATATGAAAGGCAAGGCTAGTGCTAGGAGTACAGCATTACTCTGGCCATTTTCTTTTTCCCATTACATTTATTTTATCTATAGTAAATGAAAATGTAATATTTGTACTAACTCCACTAAGTTTGCTGAGTCTTTTTTAAAATATTTAACTTTAGATGGGTTTTAACTGCCCTATGGACTGTATTGTAATATGCAGAATAGCCATACTCGCCTCATTTGTACAATATTTTTAATGCCCAGGAGTGGGCCAGCTCTTAGTATTTTTCATTCTTCATACATTCATATTTTGCCACCAACATTTAGGACAAAGCATTTTTATATTAAAGTAAAAAGAAACAACTACGAAACATTAGTAAAGTGCTTTTCTCCTGTAGGACCCAAAGCACAAAAGCTTTTCTCAGATCAGTACATAGTGATGTGTATAGGGTAAAAAGTTATGTGATTATAAATGCCAGATGAAACAGGCGGCTTTCCTGTCTCCATGGTTAGAGCGGTCTTGATGAAGTTTGGCACGGCATTTCACAGGGTAGGGGCAGCACGACTGAAAGCTCTGGCTCCAAAAGGTGTTTAGTTGGAGTCTGGGGGTGGTCAAGTTATTCTGATCCTTTTGATCTGAGGTTGTGGATGGTGTGAAGCAGTTGCAACAAATCCTTTATGTGCCCAGGGCCTAAGTCGTGTAGGGATTTCAATGTTAGCATGCCAATTTTGAAAAGCTCCATTTTATGGGTAGCCAGTAGAGTGAGCAAAGGATTGGTGATATGTGAGATGTAATGTAATCTTGAACGCTATTCCCTCTTTTTTTTACCCGCAGAAAAGAATGTACCAACGCCAGTCTCCAACCAGAATTGTTCAGATGAGAATAGTATGGCTTAACTTTTTACTTTTTTTTTAACTATTTTTTTTCTACAGGCCAGTTACAAAAGGTTAAATATAATATAAGTGCACTCTTCCTTCAATACAGGCAAAGCCACATTACACAGTTTTCAAAACTTCATGGCTTTTTAAATAAGATCGTACTCTATCTAAAGGCAACTGTTAACAACAGGTTCAGGACAGAAGTCAAAACTGATCCCTAAAAAACTGTTCATTAATCTGCATGTCTTTAATCAGATCTCACCACGGGCAGTAATGACCTCAGTACTATCAGTCTATGCTTGGTGGTACTGCCACCTTCTGGCTCCAAATGGCAATTATTCATATTTTTTTTAAATATATATTTTTAGCATGGAGTATAATAAATACAAAATATTTTAAATAAAAACTACAAATGGAACCCTCAACTACTCATTAAACCTTACTTTGATAACAACCCTAACCCCTATGGTTAATTCATTACCATAATTTTTACAATAGTTATAATTGTGTACTTTAATGTCATTACTGCACAAAAATGAATTTGATTAGTTTGAGCTCAAGAATTACTTTTGTACCAAAACTAACTAATGCCATAATATAGCAGGGGTAGAATTTCTGGTGCAATCACAGAACATGCTAGAAGTTTATCAATGCCTTGCCCTCCCAAAAAAAAAACAACCAACCCTTAAATGGAATGTAAAGCAAAGCCAGGAACTACTGTGGAAAGGTCCAGCAAAAGCAGCTCCGGACAACAATAAACCAGTGGATGATTCAATTTACAAACATCTACAAAATGTATATAATGTTTTGGGTGGATTAACAGTTTAAAGATTTCAAAACCCAAAAAAACTAGAACCTTACTGCCTGGTGCAATTGGCTAGAGGCACCGCTTCATACTTCTTCAACCGGACCAATGCAACTTTTGATACAGAGCTGGAATAGAGCATTATACTAAAGGGAATTATTTTTTTAGGGCACGACCTCCTGGTTTGACTTGCAAGCTTTGAAGGGCCATATTTTGCTGCAATGTAGTTTATCAGCCACCAAGTCTGTTGAACTGGCTTTTCTAATATCATGCTCTATTCACACTAGGCATGTTGCCCTGCCTTTTTCATGGAACGGGCAGTGGACAATATTGGATGGAACAGAACCGGCAATGATTTCCTAGTGACCAGTTCACGTCAATGAGCTTGACTTGTCCATTTTGTCTGTTGCGTACAGGTGTGATAGTTTTTTTCCCCAGCAGACTGTTAATTGGCATGCATCTACTTTAAAATGGCAATTAACCCTGCAGCAGACCACAATGCATCCCTAGAGCAATAAAGCATATTCCTTCAATAGGGATACAGTACTGATCCTACTGGGTCAGTTGCAGTGCACTGCAGTATTGAAGCAACGGTCCCTTCTTCTCGCAAAACCCTTCACCAAGGAGATATCAAACAAAAAGTTAAAACACTTTTTAGTATTTCAGAATTCCTAATTAAAAGAAACATTTTTAGTACTAAACACAAAGTAAAACAATTATGCTAAGAAGCAGCTATAAATTGCTTTACAAGCTGGGCCCTGATTAGGCATGATCAATGAGATGCAAATAATTCTGATTTGTTGTAGCAAATTTATGCAGCCAGAAAATGGACCAATCAAATTCCACCTTGGAGAGATCGAATTGGTCCATTCTGAAGCTGCATTAAAAAATTATTTGCATCTTGTTGACCATCCCTACTCCTAATACAGGTTTCTACCTGTAGGTGGTGCTGCAGACAAAATCTGAAATTGTGGTACCCGATTCTGCTGAAGTTGAGGCTGAACTAAAAGGGTGAGAAGTAGCATTTTACAATACATCCATTCATTGACATACAGGTAAGAACATTGCTTCCAGCAGTTTCATCGTGAAATATAGCACATCAAATAATCTTACGGAAAACCGAGACGGAATATGAGAAAGTACATAAATGTTGTTTCCACATACCAAGACTGACAGCGCTTTTCAGTGTTAAGGTGGCCACTAACGATACAATTTAATGAACGATTCTTAGTATGAATGATCAGAAATGATCATCTAAGACTACTAATGGAAAAAAAAATAGTTCATACGAAGAATTGTTTGTTAACGATCGTTCAGCAAATTGTATGGCGATTGGCCACCTTTAGAGGGATAACAGATGATGGACCTGTGCAGACACTGTAGCAATCTCTCGCACACTAGAATACAATCTGGATTCATCTTTTAGAGGGGTACCTGAAATACAAGTGTATAAACTAGTTTTCATTTCAATTGCTTAACCAGTTACTTCAGCTGCTAAGGTATGCATAGCAAAAACAAATCCCTTCTCAACTCCCAAATATTTCCCAAACTGGAGTCCTTTCCCATCAGAGAAAAGTCAGAGCAATAAGTCTGAGGTAGGGTAGATGTAGTGTAAATCAAAAACACATTAGCTCACATTTCCTTTTCACAAATTCCACCATCACACAGTTCCAGGCACACTAGAATGCATCTCAGTTCTGGCTGCAAAATTTGTAAATCAAGATAACTTGCAAAAAAAAGTTTCAGTGAAGTCTGTAGGCTCAAACACCATCAAAGAAAGAAACCTTTGGAAAGGCAAAACTCCCGAAAATGCACCAAAGACATAGCAATTCATTTCAGTGCTCAGCACAACCAAGATAAATAGGCTGAAGAAAGATGCAAGTCCAAAAAGCCTAATCAGGAAATCTGTCACTTAGAAATTACACCAGATGTCATTCAGTGCTAGCCACCCACCATGTGATGCAGCACGCCTTGGCACTGATGCACTAACTTTCGATAAAGTTCATGTGCGCAGGCAGTGCGTGGCAATTCTACCGATACTGACTCCAGGGGAGTAGCACTTGTTGTGCAATTAGCGCAACTTGCGGGTTTCTAAGGTAACGTGCGGTACACTACTTTAGTGCAAAGCACGTTACCATAGCAAGGTCAGCATTACCCAGATAATGCGGGTTGCACTAACTGCACAACGTGGGCTACTTCCCTGGTGTTAGTACCGGTAACATTGCCATACACTACTGGCACACAGCAACTTCACCGAAACTTAGCGCATCAGCCGCCTTTTCCCTTAAAGACATTTTGCATGTGTTTATGCAGGCTTTTCTCATCATTAGACATATCACAGTATGATGGATCAGTTTGTGTACATAGGAGTGGTTCGGCCATGTTTCATCTGTGGTTGAACCGTGGTTGCTTTGTGGTTTTTCTGAATGCAGCATGTTCTATACTGCTGGGTTAGGAAAACTGTAAATGCAGTACAACTGTGGTATGAATGCAAAGCTTTCACACCATGGTTGGTGTCCAGTGGCCCCTATGCCCATATTCCATAGAGCTGCTGCACACATCTCAGAGTTACAGCAGAGAAACGGTGTACTGCATACTTCCAAACTACTACATGTGTATTTAGATGCAGTTTGCATAGAGTGTATGATAGCAGATAGGTTTAAATAAAATCCAGCTAGCCCTTACCTTGCAACCCTCTGTTTCCACAGTGCAGCGTATAAGAATAAACATGGAATAAGGCATTCATACAGCATTCAGGCCAGCAGCCACTGGTATTGAGTGAACTGCTTCAAACAGATTCTGCCAACAACTCACGCATATAACCTAGAGACAGAAAAAAGAATTGTACTTGGTGACACCTTTTACTGGCTAATAGGCTGGATTTCCAAAAGCACCCTTTTTGGAAGCACCCTTATCATAACTTTTCTGTAAAGGGGATAATTCATATGTTCCAGAAACAAATATGGCTCCGGTTCACCATAGCTTTTTATCTGCATTTACAGCCAGATAGGAATTTCCAATCATACTTTTCATTGACTTTATGGTTTACTGTATGCAAGGCATGGATAGCACATGGCACAATTGTTGCATTCCTAATTTTACAGGGAGTGCAACACTAACTGTGAACCTAGGGTAAGTATTTACTGCGAATACTGTGAAGCATACTTCTGAAGATCCATTAAAAAGCATATTTACCAAATGGTGATAAATCAAAAACTTTACACCTTGCCCTGCATTGTGGTTCACTGCAACAGTTGACAAAAATAAAACATTAGCCAATTTACAAATGGCCAATGTCTTTTTTTTTTTTAATGAAAACATCTTGCTATGATGAACCAAAACATTATCCTGGCTGCCAGCTTCCACTGGTTGTGCAGTCACATGAAAACGGAAATGTCATGAAACTTGGCCAATCAATAAGAGTATGAGAATATGACATCATAAGAAATGGCCAAACTTATAGACTTCAGTCAATCCCAAATCAAATTGTACTCAAAAAGAGCTAAAAAAAAGTTTAACTGACAGTTTGCATTCTTAACTTTGCTTTATAATTAGGTCCCTTGTTAAGCCAGTAAAAATTGACCATGTACAACAATTCTTTGTGTCTATTCTGCGATCAATGTCTGGCCTAATAAGCACAAGAACCAATCAATGGAATGTGGGTGTTTAAAAGTAAAGCTACATACACAATTGCCCCAAACCATCATCATCCATGATGGATTCGTATGAAGATGTAAGGTGTGAACAGGTGTCTCCTTCACATCAGAATTGACTTTATTTGCCAAGTACAACAATTGTCATACACGGATTTGGTTGTGAAACGCATGGCATAGGCATTGCTACATACTGTAGACATCGGCGGCCCTACTCGTAGTGATCACTATCCACTAATGCCAATTTGTAGAAAGTTCCAGCCACGCGAGCCACTCATGCATGTCACTCTCCATTACTTGCAGCTCAGTCAAGAGACAACCTGTATATGTGTGAAACATCTTTCCAACACTGCCTCCCGAAACCATCTCTAAAGATCATTTTGGGCAACAGGTTGTTGACATGTGTATGTAGCTCTACAGATTGATTTTAAAAGACAGTGACAGTTTAAATCCAGTAACTCATTTAGTTGTAATTTGAACAAATGGGGTAATCATATGTTTTGTTTTAATGTGTTGTGGGCCAGAATTTTGTTGAGTACATGAAGTTTACCTTAAGGATTACTAAAGCACAGGGCTTAAAGTGAAACTCAAGTGAAAATAAACTGATGAGATAATTGCATCTATCCCCCACTTCTAAAAATGACTTTTAGATATCCCACAGTTGTAGGTCATGTTTAAAAACTTAAAAAAGTAGATTTATTGTTTTGTCTCAGATCAGTAACTGAGTGCCAAATATATGAACTATTGAGCTTTTTATCTATCCCCTACTCTCAGAAACCTCGTTCTCTGCCAGGAAAGCTGTATTTCCTTATGAGTAAGGGACACCAACTGGGAAAAATTGTCAGTTGCATAGCTGAATATTAACTCTTTCAGGCAGAGAAATAAAAGCAACACAGTATATTTGAGTGCTTGGCACTGTACATACACATGTCTATCTCATCATGTCATATCACTCAAGCTTCCCTTTAAGGCAAAGATTTTAAAGAGACTAGACACCATATTTGGAAAGCTGACCTTACACATAAGGACTCTGGTGCGATAAACAATTCTTATCAGTTTTCCTGATTTTTCTTAAGAAAGTGAACAAAGTTCTTAATATAAGTTGTCCTCAAATTATATTACTTTACCCTAATTTATTTATATAGCTATATATGTCTATTTTTGCTTTTTTTTAAGCGCTAACTTGATATTATATCTATAAGATAGGAAAACAACATAAAAGCTGATACACACCATGCAATTTTCCCGTCAGATCGACTGATAATTTTTGGCAAGTCCAATCTGCTCCCAATCAAAAACAGGATACATTTTTAGATCAGTACTGCACAAAATTGATCCTGTTCTTGATCAGGAGCAGATTGGATATGCTGGAAATTATTGATCGACCATGTATACAAGCCTTAAGATGTTTAAGTACAATGATCACTCACCATCATGATTCTGAGCACCCAAACAAAGATGAAAAAAAAAATAAAATCATTATAGCATTATAAAAAGATCTCATAGCAGCTCCTCATGTGTGTTTCTTAATGTGCACAATAATACATTTATCTACTTTAGTAGGAAAATGAGTATTTGTTCAGCTTAGAGCATTGTGGAAGGTATGATGTGCTAAAGGTTAATTTCCCCACAATTTGTTTATGCATGATTTTTAAAACTGGCAGGCTGTGCAGACCTATAGGTGGCAATTTATTAAATAAGAACGAACAACAGTGATGTTCCACTCAAAATACCCAATCGAGTGCATGAAAATTTCAAAAGGAGAAAGTTCTCTACTCCTGGTTTGTTTTTGTATTGAACACTATTGACCAATTTATCATGAGAGTTGCAGAGAAACCTGGAGCAGTTATCCAGTACAAACCATGAAACTCTATGTTTCAGTTAACCTTGAGTCAGGCTCAGGGTGGAAAACCGCAGCTTAGAGCGGTAATCCGGAGCCTGACCTCCCCCGGGATCCAGACGCCGGCAGCCATTCTCCTTCCAGTCCTCGGAGGCTCTGCAGCCCTCTAGTGAGATTGCAGTTTGTCATCATGAGGACAGATGGAAATTTCACTACAGGGTTACAGCGCCACCCGGAGGACGGAGGGAGAATTGCAGCAAAGGATCCCAGGTAGGTGAGTAAATGCTGGGCTGCTGCAGATCTCAGTATGATCATATCCGGATTTTAGGGTCTGCATTGCTTTTAGACCCTAAAATCCAGAAATAATCATACTGCCAGGGAGGTTAACAGCTGAAAAATTGAGTCAATAGTTATGCTCCACTTCAGCTCCAGTCTCTTGCGTCAGTCTTGATAAATCAGCCCCTGTGAATCTCCACCGCAAGTCAATGTGCATCTTCTCTAGGAAATCACCCTTCTTTAAAAAAATACTTGTGTAAATATAACTGATGTCGATTTAAAAGAAAAAAAACAGTATGTAGTGGATTGTTTACTAAGCAGAAAACAGACTTAGAAAGCTAGCCTGTGACCTTTGTAATTTGAAGATTTGGATTTTCGGATTCCCAATATTTAGTTAGCAGGGATGGGCTTCCGGGTAGCTATAAGTTTGTAGCTACTCGAATTCAAAATCTTCATAAATGTCGGTGTGACCACGGTACACGGGGGATTATCTTACCCAGAAGCCCGTGGGTTCCTATGCATATCATTCCCCTCACATGCCACATATGACACATTCCACCACTCACTACCACACTTCCTCCTTCTGGCTGGAAGGAGGAAGTGTGGTAGTGAGTGGTGGAGCGCGCCACATACATCGCATGCGTGGGAAATGATATGCATAGGATACCACAGACTTCTGGGTAAGATAACCCCCCCGTCTCCCGAGGTCACACCTACATTCATGGAGATTAATTAGCATTTAAAATTTAAGTAGCCACAAACTCATAGCTACTCGGAAGCCCATCGCTGTTAGTGCTGAACAAACTAAAAATAAAAAATAAAAATTACGGGATGAAGTGGCACGATTTAAATCCATTTTGCTAACTGCTGCTTTAAACTGTACAACCGCAACAATTATTTTAGCTTACAAAATACAACTAAAATATAAAAAAAATATATATATATTTATATATATATATATATATATATATAAATGCAGATATAGTAATTGGTAGGACGGACACATGGAGTTAAATATTTTAACTACTATATACAATTCTCCCATTATCTATTTCAATATGTTTGCAGCAGGATAAAAGTGCTTTTAAAATAACATTATTAAACAGAAAATAAAAGCTATTTACAGACTGACAGGTTCATATAGTCGGATGCAGGGGGTCGATTCCCCTATACTTAGTTTAACTAAAATAAAAATAGCAATTAAAAACTAAACTTATCACTGGATTTACATTCTGTGTGCTATTAACCACCTGAAAGCTGGAGGGGTCAACAGCATAGGTGCAATGTAAATGTGTTATATTCCCTGGCATGACCTGGAAACCTTTATCCAATCTAGAAGCTTTACATTTACCTCCTTAAAAATCTAGATAGTCTTAATCCAACTAAGTTCATAAAAATACTTTGATTTGATTTTATTCTTTATAGCACCTACATGTTCCAGTCCCACCCCCCCGGTCCCCAAAAAAGTTGTTGCTGCAGTAGACGGTGTAGCACCACTATTTTTGCAAAAATAAAAAATATTAACCAGATCAAAAGGAAATTTTTCAAAAATGCCCTCCCCAATAAAATAAAATTAGAAAAGATAAGAGTAATTCTAAAATCACTGAGAAATGCCAACATGAAGTCCAGGATATTTTGGTCTGCATGGCAGTCCTATTGATTTAAATGAAACAGAGAATGCCCCAGAGTCTACCAGCACCATGATATATATATAAATAGTAAGATTAAAATACAAAGAACAAGGGTATCTATTCACAGTTTCCATTGGATACAGGATACAGCAGTCCTTTTTTCATGCAGAATTTAAGATGGTCAATTCATGTTGAATTTGCTACGGCATCAGAACATGTGCTTAGGAACACATGCAAATTCCATTAATAATAATAATAAAGGATCTCTATTGTAAAAATGTTTAAAATACATGTAAACACATACAAATAAGCAATACATTTCTTCCTGAGCAAAATGAGCTATAAATGACTTTTTTCCTATGTTGCTGTCAGTTACAGTAGGTAGTAAACATTTGACATATATAACAGGTTTTGGACTAGCCCATCTACTTGTGGGGGGTTTTCAGGGTTTTCTTTATTTTCAAAAGCACTTAGTGAATGGCAATTTCTCCATCTGACAAAATACTGTGCAGCAAGCAGGGATGCTGGCCAGCATCTTTGTATAAATCTTTTTCAGGGAGTGTCTTTATAAAAAATAAAGGCCATGCTGAGAATCCCCCATGAGGAGATGGACTAGCCCAAAACCTGTAGGTAATGTCAGATTTCTACTGTAATGCTAAGTACACACCATACAATTTTCTGTTAGATTTATCTGCCAGATAAATAAATTCCAACATGTTGGAAATGATCTATCTAACCATCTACCTGCCTAGCAATTAGGCAATTGTTCTACTCAGGAGGAGATAACCAGAAGACAATGCACCAGAGATAATGACCAGTCTCTAGCAGTACTTTACCGAGAAATCTAACAGAAAATTGTATAGTGTGTACTAGGCATCAGTGACGGCAACATAGGAGAAAAGTAATGTATGGCTCATTTTACTCTATATAAAAACATACTTATCTGTATTTTTTTTACATGCATTTTAAATTTTACATTTTTTCGCGACAGCGATCCTTTAAGGACTCAAAAACACAGATGTGAATGTAAAGTGACATGTGAGAGTTTATCATCTGGTTATTTCATTTTGATAAATAAGAAGCAGCAGCACATTGAAAAATAAAACTGCTGCTACAACATTTAAAAACCACACTCTTAAGATAAAAGAATTCATCCATCTATCAGCCCCATATAAATTTTCCATAGGCAGGATCCAGAAAAACGCGGAAAAAAAATACCCTCTCAATTGAATATTTAAATAAGGATGTATAAATATATTTAAAATCATACAAAGACTGCTGCTTTAAAAAACATGATTTCATTATTTACGTCACATCATTTTTTACAACACATCTGTATTTCCGTTTGAGAGGCAAAATTATTTTTCTCTGCGGAGCTTGCTGAAATTTGACATGATTGTGTCTGTGGTTATTAAAATTTGCTGACAAAATCTAATTTTACAAATTAAAAAAAAGGAATACTGTATCTGTGGTCTAGCCCGAATAGTGATTACCATCTGCAAAAAGAAAAAAAAGAAAAACTGCAAGCAGATTTTATGTGGCTTGTCTGTGATTTCTAGAAGCCTAAAAAATCCTATTCAATGTACTCGGGCTATAAATTCTGCACCATTTTTTGTTCTATAAAAATCCAATAAATATACGTTTCAATGCATTTAAAAATCTATTTTTTGTGTGTTTGTGAATGTGGTAAAAGGATGCCATGATTTTATGTGTTTTCTTTTCATCTGCTGTAAAACAGTAGTTTTTATAAAAAAAAAAAAAAAAAAAAACCCTAGATATAAATCTTTTTAAGATTAATTGGGAAAAAAATTATACAGTAAAAGTTCTCTTGATCAAGGATTATGTCCTGGGAGATGTGCACATAGGATTTCCTGCTGTACACAAGTTAAAAAGCACCAAGAACAGCACTGCATTTTTACAGTGCTCTCAATTAGTTGAGGTACAATGGCCACAATGGCAGCTAATCAAATCTCATATCCAGCGATTGTATGGTCCCGTTACCTTGGTATAGGCATAGGAGGATGAAGTGGTAAAAGAGTTTGTTAGGATAGTAGCTGCTTGTCGAGTTGGGATGATGTCCTCCTTATCAACAGCTGGAGTCTCTGGAGCGGCAGCACCTCCCCACTTTCTCTTTTTCCCAAAGACTTTGACTTCTTGTTTGATGCCTAGCCTGGCAGCTTCCTCTTGCCTTAACCTAGCTCTTTCTGCCAACTGCTTCATTTTTGCTTCCCAAAGCGCCAGTCCATGGTTAGGTTGATTTAAGTTCTTGTGTTGGTAGAAAACCAAAGAAATTCGGGTTGGATGACAGCGGTTGGGCTTCTTCACAGGTGTAGTGGCATGAAGCTCCCTCCTTGCACACTCTATCAGAATGGAGCCATGGGCAGGAGCTACAGCAACTCCTCCAATATTTTCATCCAGGAAATTGTGCTCGCTGTCGGACCACTCTTCTTCTTCTTGCTCTTCTTTCTTTATGGGGGTGTCTTCCAAGGTATCATCTAAATTGTATGGATCCCATCCATTAGACTTTAAAGGAGTAGATGGAGTGGCTGGAGCAGCAAACATATTCCATGACTTGTCCTGCATCCCACTGGGTGTCACACTGCACCTGTCACTTCCAGCAACTGAATTCCAGAGCTTTTCCTGAAACCCTGCTGTCTCTTTCATGGCTCGTCCTCCATTCCAGCTCTTTTCCTGAGCATTTCCAGAAGAGGTCAGATTAGAAGAACTGTTGCTGAGCTTGCATGAACTCCAAACCTTCCCTGGAGTGTTTGAGTCACGTTGACCTGCCTGAGCATCAACCCCATATGCACCCCAATGTTTATTCTGTCCAAGATAGTTCTTCATCCCCACACTACTGGCCTGGGCACCAAAATAATCTCTTTTATCAAGACCATTTGTTAGACTAGATTTTTCATTGGCCATATACATACTTTTTGAACCCTCTGAATTTGTCCTTTCTGACGAAGTCAAAGCTCCATTTGCCTTATAGGGAATGGATTGATCATTCTTAAGTGAAAGATTTAAAACAGGACTAGGAGAATGGACACTTGGAGCTCTCGAGTATGGATCATAAGAGTAATCATTTACAGGTTCCTTCTTAATGACTTTGTTAAAATATGGAGTGGTATCCAGTGGACCAGGAGTAGTCTGGCGAGGGGTGCTGGTTGATCGGTTGTCTCCAGGCTTTCCATAGTTTTGCTGTGATGACTCATTTCCATAGCTCTGGCTTATGCCTTCAGACCCTGGCTGCATTTCATACTTTTTATTATACATCAAGCCAGGAGTCTTTGTATCACTGGAGCCATAATTCAGGTACTGAGACGGGACCATGGAATTTCCAGAATAACCATAATATCTAAAGGAAGGAAGAGCAAATTTTGAATATCCATTCACTGAAGGCAGGTTAGGTGGTTGTGCATAGAATGAATGATAGGAGTAAACACTGCTCAAGCTGTAGGGATCAGAAGGTCTACAGCTTCCCAACACCGAGTAGCTCTCAACAACTCCATTTGTGTTATACTTGTAGGAACTGTAGTGATTGGAAGGTTCCACTTTTATGCAAGGCTTAACTGGTTGCTGGGGCACACCTGCAGGAAATAAAATATTAATTAGTAAAGGCAAAATTACACCACACTTCTTTCAATGTCACTACACAATAATGGAGACATAATGAGGCGGATTTAGAAGGATAGATGAGGAGAAAAAACCCTATATTAAGATTGGAAAAGTTAGCGAATTCTTGTAAGGTACAGTCAGTATGTCCAAAATGTTCCAGAAACTTTCCGGACAGAAAGAACACAGGAGACACCAAAATGCACAATAAACCGTATTATACTGATAATCACATACAGGCCCAGATTTACATAACAAGAGCCTACAGGCTCATACACACGTCAGATTTTTCCAAACGACCCGTCGTTTGGACGTCCAAACGACGGGTCGTTTGGAACAATCCGACGTGTGTATGTACCTTACAGGCACAGATGTCCTGGGCACCCTAGACCTTCACTCTCCATAAACATACAAATACCTGCTGAACCACACCGCAAGTGTGCTGGCTGGCCCAGCTGTCACTTCTCCCTTAGTTCTCTTCCCCTCATAGTAAGCAAAATGTGCCCCTTAGCATTAAGTAGCCAGATTTATCCTCAGTATGAAGTAGCTAGAGGTGCCCCCAAGAATTGGGTATCTAGAGGTGCCCCTGACTGAAGGGAGATCTGGTGAGTGGAATGCCAAGAGCCAGGTGAGTAGCCTCTCATTTACACTCCGCTCAGGACTCTGCATAGGGAAGGAGAGAGGGAGGCACTTGGGGAGGGGACTGAGCTGCCTTTCCATCATCAGACGCCTGTGGGAACATGCCTACAGTGCCTTATGGTTTATCTAGCCCTGATCACATAAGAATATTGATAAGGATGTAGAGGAGACTCTCATAAACTCAGGTTGCTAAGAAAGCTAAGAGGGAGCACATGAAAGTAATGCCTGTCCTCACTCAGCTCAATGGGTCCTCCTCTGGGTCAGTCATTATAAAACTATAAAAAAAAAAAAATCAAACTTCCCAACAGAGATGACAGAATGTAAAGGAAGGCACTAGGAGGTAACCAATTTATAATAAAGGTATTAAAAACCATTTAAAAATGGATGTGAGTGTTGGCTTACCTCCACTTAAAGGGACTCAGAGCTGCAGTAAAGAAAACGTTTTATACATACCTGGGGCTTCCTCCAGCCCCATATGCTCGGATCGCTCCCACCCCGCCATCCTCACTCTTCCCGCAGCTCTAATACCGGGCCCCGCACGTCTGTCAGTCGGGGCCAGTCTACGCCGGAGAAGTGCCACCTCTACGTATCTCTCCAGCAGCTGCGCGAGAGAGTTGCAAATAGCGCATTTCCCCTGCATAGCTGGCCCCGACTCACTCGGGGACCCGGTACGGAAGCTGCGAACAGAGGAGGACGGCGGTGTGGGAGCGATCCGAGCATATGGGGCTGGAGGAAGCCCCAGTATGTATAAAACGTTTTCTTTACTTCAGCTCTGAGTCCCTTTAAGTATCATTGGGGGCAAGCCAAATACATGCCTCCATTTTAAATATGAAATAATCATTTTATTAAACATCTAGCGCCTCCTACTGTTATCCTTTCAAATCAGAATTCTTATTTCCCTTAGGAAGTTAAACCTGATTGGGATCGCTTTTGCTTCAGTTTCCTTTGCACTTATTATTGTCAATCACATCACTTAAAAAAAATTAGAGACTCTGTAACAAAATTGTCAGCCTTATTTCTTCTATCCTATAAGTTCCTATACCTGTTCTAATGTGGTCTGTCTTACTGCAGCCTTTCTTAGTTGCACAGTGGCTGTATTATCTCTGTTACATAATCTAATCTTCTTTCCTTTGTCAGCTGAGGCAGGAATCTGCTGCTCTGCTGTGATAGGATAGAAGCTATACACACCCTCTCCAGGCCCCCTGCAGGCTCTGTATGAGTCACAGACTGAGCTTATCTGAGCCTATCACAAGCTTTTAGCAGCCATGTCTTTTGTTTGTGAACACTGCCTAAAACTGGCAATTACAAGCCAGGATCACAGCAGGGAGTGGCAGAAACAGTACAGAGGGGCCCAGGAGAACATAATGAATAGAATGGTATGCTTTTTATTGTAAGAATTTCAGAGTACAGATTCTCTTTAAATAAAACCAAAACTAACACATACACAAATGGATTCATGGAGTTGTTACATTCTTTGGGTCAGGTTTCATAATGTAATAAAGCCTGCGAATATCCACTGACAGGGTTGCTCAGCATGGTTGAGAATCTAATGACTGTTAGGGCTGGTACTTCCACAAAGGCAAGGGGGCAATTTCCCCAGAGCAATTGTGTCTGTCTCCCCCCCCCCCCCCCCCAATTTAACTGTGCTCCCCGGGACCCTGCAATGGAGTCAAAAGAATGACATAGGGCCCCCCCCCCAACAAGATGGGGGAGATGTTACACTGTTGAAGACATTGAATGCCCCCCCAGGTAGCACAGTTAAGTTGGGGCTGATATGGGGGGGGGGGGGGGCCTCTGGGGTGAAATTTGGCTGCACCAAAATTTGACCACAACAAAAGGTCCCTAGTGCCGCTTCTGGGTTAGGGGGTGGGTCTGTCGGTAGCCCCATTGTTACTAGAACTGGCCCTGCTGATTGTACCTATGTGTGTGTGTGTGTGTGTGTGAGGGGGGGGGGGGGGGGGGGTCGGAGCAGACCTGCAAAACTTAGGACTGGCTCACACTGGCATATAAAACAAAACAAACAAAAAAACCATTCAGCTTAGCGGAACAAATTGGACCAGATTGGATGCAAACAAATTCGCTGAATGGAGCACAAGCTGGGGAGGCTGTGATTTTTTTGGATCGTCGGATGATCGCATTAACTGATAACTAGCAGAACGAAGGGTCACCGATGAAAAACTGGTGCCCAATATAAACTGATCAGTTTTTACACATTTGCACAGTTGTAGAAAACATTGCTTTATTCCAATATTAAAAAGTTCCATACCTGGGTTTTGCTGGCTGATTAGGACATCGTCTTGCTCCTGTTTGGTCTTATCTGGTGTTTGTTTCTCTTTTTGGAGCTTCTTCCTCTCAGCTGCTGCCTTTTTGGCCTCCATCTGCCTCTGCCTGCAAGACTTAGCAGGCTCAGGAAGCTTACGGACCTCACGAGGGAAGGAATTTAGCACCTGTAGTCCTCCCTTCCTGATCTTTTCTTCCTGGCCTTCTTCATTTCCAAACTCATCTGTCTCAGAGACTTTGTAAAGTGGCAGCACATGAAGCTGTTCATCTTCAGCAATCTTACCCACCATTCTGTTGTCCTCCTTGGTCAAAGTGCAGACCTGCACAAACAGAACAAAGAGTTTAATAACATTTATATTGTGCTTTACATCTGTCGGACTCAAAGAGCCACTTAGCGCCCCCTCCCCCATGGGCGACTAGGAGCATTACTTGATTGAGCCAGGATTCAGGCTCTGGTCAAAGACTCTAACCCTACATCAGCACACTTAACCAGTACTCTAGCCAACTGCTCATTATAACGTTATTCTGGATAACTCTTTTCTGTTCTAGCACATACAAATTTAACCACTTACGTACCAGCGGTCCCTGCCCCCTTAAGGACCGGAGACCGCTGGTACAATAAGGATGAAATACCGATGAATCGCCATACATACCCGCCGCAAATGCCGTCCACGCTGCGATCCTCAGGACACCTAAACTGCCGTCTCTATGACGGCAGAGTCATATGAGCCGCTTTCATTGGCTCCTGACCATGTCTATCAATGTAAGCCTATGGGAGTTGCGTAATAATAATCTGAACATTTATATAGCGCTTTTCTCCTTTCGGACTCAAAGCGCTCAAGAGCTGCAGCCACTGGGACGCGCTCAAGAGGCCACCCTGCAGTGTTAGGGAGTCTTGCCTTGAACTCCTTACTGAATAGGTACTTGACCTAGCCAGGATTCGAACCCTGGTCTCCCATGTCAAAGGCAGAGCCCTTAACCAGTACACTATCCAGCCGTACATTGATAGACCCGGCCACGAACCAATGAAATCGGCTTCTGACCGGCTCACAGGGCTCTGCAGTCAGAGACAGACAGGGCGAGTGAGCTGCAACGGTTTTCGACGGCAGAGACGAAAACCGGTGGCTGTGTGCTGCGGCGGCGAATTGAAATCTACGCTCTGGTAGCCAGATCAGCATCAAAACAGGGCGTAGATTTCAATTAGTGTGGTCTGTAAGTAGTTAACTACAATACTAGCCAGGATCCAGTAAAGTTATTACTGGTTAAGTTAAAAAGGACCAAGGTTATAAGTAAATAATGGGCGAAAGAGCCCTTAACATCAAGCTCCGTGTCAGAGCTGAAAGGATTGGCAGGTGTCAGCGGTGGTACTGTTTAAGCCTTTTTTAAAGCAGGGTCACTGGGGCTCAGCAAGCACATGGCAATGTAAGGTACTTACGCTACTGACATAGCACATGGGAGTGCAACCAGCAATGGGAACGTTAAGGTATCACAGATTATGCCAATTGTGCAATGCATGCTACGTCAGTAGCATAAATACTGGGAAAATATGACACGTGCAGTGCATTCACACCCCACAGCTTGTAATAGTCTGTAATAGTCATCTGAGTTTCTAAACTGAATATTACACTATTCAATTGTAAGTTCATACTGTATATACAGTATAACTAAAATAGATAGAGTCGTGAAGAGGCAATACAAAGTGCAGTAGTTCACGTAACCAATCAAGTCACTGAATGGAGCTTTCCATGCTTCCCAGTTAGCTCTTCTATCTCTGAATGTAGGAGATGAGAGATTCTCTGTGCAAAGTACACACAGAGAAATGTGCAATCTAAAAATACTACTGAGGTGCCTGCAGACTAAACTGTGGATATGTAACCTTGGATATTATCCAAGGTCAACTGTCCTTGGTTTGGTTCACACAAGACAGGAACATTTTAAAGCAAAACCCATATCTCATTTGCCGAGTTCAATGCATTTCCACTGCCAATTTAAAGCAGGGAGATGCCATTTATCAAATGAATGGCAATGACATTTACTGTCTAGAAAACATTATACCAGCAGGACTTTTTTGCAGTAATCAAATGGATCAATTTAAATTAGTCCAAAGGAAACCAGTACATTCTTTAACCTTCCTGGCGGTAACGTTCGGGGTAAGCCGTGCAGGAGGTTTTCTCAGGCCCTGCTCGGCCGATTTACTTAATTTTTTTTTTGCTGGACGCAGCTAGCACTTTGCTAGCTGCGCCAGCACACTGATCGCCGCCGCCCCGCGCCCGACCGCCGCGGCGTGCGGCCCCCCCAGACCCCGTGCGCTGCCTGGCCAATCAGTGCCGGGCAGCGCCGAGGGGTGGATCGGGACTCCCTATGACGTCACTGACGTCATCCCGTCCCGTTGCCATGGCGACGGGGGAAGCCCTCCAGGAAATCCCGTTCTTTGAACGGGATTTCCTGATCGAAGCAGGTGGGGGGATGCCGCTGAGCAGCGGCTATCATGTAGCGAGCCCTGGGCTCGCTACAGGATTTAAAAAAAACCAAAACTGCTGCGCTGCCTCCTGGCGGAATTTTTCATACCGCCAGGAGGGTTAATATAGTGTTATCCAAGCCTTATGCAAAATAGCAGCTTTCACATTAGCCAAGTGTAACTGGGCTTTAAGAATTTTACATAGATGACATTATGTTTGGTTCAAAAGCAGACAAAGTAACTGTGTGGTCAATGAAGAGTTTGGGGATAGGTTTTTAATTGTATATTATCCTACAGTGTAATTCCATTTGAAGCACTGATACGCACACTAAAAGCCACCGCTTTTGTACCAATCAGCAAAAAGAAGGATCCAGCACTGTCTTCAGTTGCATAAAGTGAATCTTTAATCAAAGCATCTTCATCATTACAAAGGAAGACAAAAGAGCTAGCATCCGCCACGTTTCCAGAGAGACCTCCTCTCTATTTCAAGTTCACTAGCTCTAACATTGAATACAGCGTGAAGTAGCTTTATATAGTCACCCCCAAGTAACGGGGACCAATCAGTGTGCCTGAGCGCCAACCAATGACACTTCAAAAATTATGTAAAACATCCTCAGGCCCGCCTACCTGCCGGCGGAGCTGATGGGGATTTGAGCCAAGATTGTCCCGGGGAAAAAAAACAATATATGTATCGCTCTGATTGCATAAGTGATGAAGTTATTGCTGCAGCAATAGCGGCACGGCTTAAATGCCAAACTTGTCAGGAATCTTAAGGGGTAAAAACCCCGGAATACAAAGTGGTTAAACTGAAGTATTTTTCCCATGTATAAAAAAAAAAGATAAATGATGCAATTAAATATTTTTATTTTTTGCATATGTCCAATCATGAGTAGTGATCATCAATGAGATGCTAATAATTCTGACTTGCATGCAAATGTAATGCAAACTGTATGCAGCTTGGAATCAGCCCAATCGAGATCGGCAGGAAGTGCACTTGATTGGCCTAATTTAAAGCTGCATACACTTTGCATACGATTTCCATGTAAGTGAACAATTATCTGATCAAAAAAGCCTATATTACAAATCATCAAGCATGTAGCTCTACACATCTGTCAATTGTTTAGTAGAGTCCAACACGAAGAGTCCACAGCACCACGTCAGTAATATATAGCTCTTTTATTGTTTAAGGCTGCTTACACACTAAGACCTTAAGGTCGCACGTTGAAGAAGTTTTTAACGCACAGCAACGCATAGTAATGGAAAGTCTATGCGACATTCACATCGCAGGCGTTGCGTTAGTGTCTAACATGGAGCGTTTAGAAAAAGTGCAGCATGCTGTGCGTTCTCGCGTTAGACTGTTTGCACGTACTCAGTGGGGGGCGGAGAGGAGGCGGGGAGATGCCGCTACAGTAGGCGCGCACATGGCTACTTAATATGCACTGCACTGGCAGCCGCTGATTGGCTGGCGGGACCACGTGATGCGGAGTGTCTCGCTCCGCATCACGAAGTCCCGCCGGCCAATCAGCGCCACTCTTTATGTGGATAGAGCCGCCTAACGCGGCTCACTCTAACGTCCTCTCCCGCACCACCATGCGTTGCGTTAGGGGCACGTTATGCGACCATAACGTCCCCTAAAACGCAATGTCTTAGTGTGTAAGTAGCCTAAAAAGACAAAGAGATAGCCATAACAGCGACAGACGCTGTTTCGGACAAGGTCCTTCCTCAAGCTGTATCAGGCTCTCTCTGAAATGCAACACAATTACCACTCATATATACAAGTCTTCAGTACACAACAACCAATCAGGACGCAGAGAGGACATGGAGGACCTGATTGTTTAGTATACACAGGAGTTATATGTGAATAACTTACCACAGTGCAGCCATTGTAGAGGTTATGCTGGTCCTTGTGTGCATGGGCACAGAAATCCATACAAGCCGTCACTCCGGAAAAGGGTCGCCCCTCTTCTGAACCAAGCCGGCAATCTATTGCTACTTCCTCATTGTTCACCTGAAAGAGGAGCAGCAAATAGGTTTTTGTGCTATAATCTGACACTGCTACAACAACTTTTAAATACATAGACAAAAGAAAGACTCAAACCATAAATAATACAAAGGTTAAGGTTAAAAACAATCCTGAGCTGAAGCTCAGGTGAAAAATCCCATACTTACCTAAGGAGAGGGAAGCCTCTACCTTGTGGATGCTCACAAAACCTGGGCAAGCCTATGAGAATGGACAGCGTCCGCCCCCCTTAGGATTTTTTTCCTTCCGCTCTGATCTTCTCACGTGTTTTCTGTCACCATTCCGGTCCTCTACACATGCCAAAAATCGCTGCTGGGTTTGGGGACAAGAGAGGCAGGGCTCTTGACACACAGCGCGTGCCATGTAGCACCTGTATTGGGCGCCGCTATAGCCACAATGCTATAATGCTCGACCCACATAGCCGTAATTCAGGGTTCCAACGGTTGCCAGACCCTGAATTACTACGTCGCGGAGGGGGAATAGTAGTTAATGCCGCCCGGAATTTCATTGGCAGCAGAGAGAGCCGTCATCAGTCTCATCCTGAGCCAAAGTGACTGGGCAGCAAACTGCCGCACAAGCGCTGTTATCGGGGTGTTGGCAGAAGCTAAAAGTGATCATTGGATTGCAAAGACCAATAAGAATCCTCTCTAGCACCAGGGGGGGGTGGATTCTCACTGGTTCAGGGGTGGACCATTGAAAATCTTCCTTGTTGCTATGCAGGATCTTTTTACACTCCAATGGGAACCCTGTGCATCTGCAGGGAGTCACACCGCTTGTCCCCGAGCCCAGCAGCAATCCCAAATGGCAGCTGCACAATGGGGGAGAGCTTGAACGTCTCACCAGACGCTGTGCAGGATACGCTGCAAAGGTGCCGTTGTGCATTCGGCGTAGTGTGAAAATAACCTGTGTGTGTGTGGAGTTTGTATGTTGCGCATTTCCTCCCACAAAAATGAAATAAACGAATTCCCCAAAACGGTCCTTAGATGATGGTAGGTATTAGACTGTCCTCTAAGGGGCAGTTAGTGGAATGACTCTCTAAAGTACTGAGGAAGAGTTCAGAGCCATACCAATGTATAGTAATAAAATCATTGCAAATTAACTACACAACATGCTAGCATAGAAGCAATTACCTGATTGTGGTAAGCCTGTGGAGCAAGCCTCTTGTAAACAGGAGCAACCTTTGTGGCCAGTTTCTGGAAGTTGTCCTTGAGAAGGTCCTCCTGCAAAAACACGTACAGTACAATGAATGACTGTCCTCTGAGCTGGGTTTCAACTAAGAAATAGGAGTTTGGTGTCCTAGTGGGTCATTTGATGCATTATTCCTTTCCAGTAATGTGCATGCAGTGCAGACTTAATGGGCCATTTGCAATTCACTTTCTCTCCTGAGTTTTCTCCTAGGACACCATTTTTCATCTTTGATTTAAAATTACCTTTTAGTACTTTGCAATAGAAAAAACCCAAAAAGTAGCTGAAAATGTACTGTCGAAATTATTTTGAGTATTTTCTTGCTTGCGGGTGGTTGAAAAGGCATTTTATTTACAATTTGTAAAAAATATCACCTAGGAGAAAACTCAGGAGAAAAAGTGAATTGCAAATGGGCGAATGACTCTTACCAAGCACCCTCGTCTTTTGCAATACACAAATGACTATAAAGCCTGATTTACATATAAAAAAAACAATATAATTGCAAAAAAATAAGAATTCATGAAATGAGGCCAAAGTTAGACTCCTCAGTGGCCATGGGGTGATATCTGCTGCCTCTGCTACCACAAATGTCAGTAAAATAAGTATTGATTGTTCCCAACTGTAGCCTTTCACAGGAACTGAATCCCTCTGTCCTTTCCGTTTATTTTCTCCTTCTGTGGGATGTGCAGAATTGTGTAAATATGTGCATTTCTAATGTGTTTATGTGACTCTAAACGTTATCCACACGCTTTCAATTGATGTATTGCTTAGTTTCTAATGCAAAGGGAAAAATAGTGATAACAGAAAGGACTAAAATGGTTCAAATAATTAAATAAGGTCATGTATACTTAGCCAGCTATGATAGAAATATAGCATTAATTCATCTATGAACGTTAAAAATGTCCATTTGAGCATCACTGGTCTCTTGATCAGGCTGTGAAATGCTGATACTGTATTTGACCAGCGAGTGGCAGTGTGGCCCCTACAAAGCCACCGTCCCTATTTTGCATGTATGTGCTGTGGTGGTGTTTTCACAGAACCAGCATTCTCACCATGCTGTCATTTTCATACTCCACTGAGAATCAAAAGAGAGAATTTTCTTTTTACTGTGTCAATATGAAAAGGCACTATGCATTCCATCACACTATTGTCGTGACCATATTATACAGACTGCACGTAATATTTTTTTTTTCCCGACCTACATGCAAGCACTATATTTCTAGTACAATACCCTAAAAAACTATTTAACTGGCTCAAAAAATTGAAGTCATTTAAATGATTTCCCCTCAGCAAAATATATATCTTTCCACATAACTGAAAAGATTAGTTGCAGTTAAAAATTGATGGCTTGCAAAAAGATTGGCGCTAGTATGGTTAAGGTGAGCCACTGCCACTTCCTGCTTGCAGAAAAATGGCTGCAACCAGCAATTTGTAGGAAATAGGCGACCTGGGGGAAACACTTAACACTGCGCTCACTTCGGCTAACACCTCGCACAACTATACAAAAAACGTATTTGGTTGGATGCATGGATAGCGATTCCTGCTGGGTCCTCTATTTCTTACAAATTAGTGGTTGCGACCAGTTTTCTGCGATCAGGAAGCGGCTGTGGGTCTATGCGGTTTAGCTTTGGCTCCTCTCAACTATACTAGCGGCAAGGGATTTACACCGTGGAACTAAATCTAGCAAATGGAAGATCAAGGATATATTTTCTCATTGTTCACATTTACATCTGCAGAAAAGTCAGAAGATGCAAAGATCTGCTTCTATCGCTCTTCATCACTGCTGGGAGTACAGCCATCATCGTACAGGTGAGCAAAGCAGCTACTCGGGGCAGCATCAGAATGCAGATCTTATGCTATCGATTTCTCCCCTTCCTGTACTGAAATGCCTACCACTCCCTTGGCTTTACACTTTTCTTATTTACCTCCTTGGGATGATCCCCAACCAATCGGAATTTCCTTGGAGTCTTGCTACGAGCGTACTTGCAGCCATTGAAATACATGCTCCAGGAACATCCAAAGGAGAAGGAGGCACCACACGTGTTGGGATCCTTCCCTTGGCACGCACAGGTCCGGCTGGAATAGAAAACGTATTTGCAGGGTTAGAGATCACTGATAGCAAAGTGTGTCTCGGCTCTGGACAAGCAAAGTGTGTCTCGGCTCTGGACAATGGGAATGTGCTTTTAAAGTGACAGGGCAAACCTTTTACTTCTCCCAACACTGCCTGCAGAAAGCACTGGAGCTCTCTGACGTCAATTAATAAATACTAGTTTGCTAGAACGCACTCTCTGCATGAAGCTAAGTGCACACTATACATTTTTCTAAGTACGACTGTCACCACCGTGTCATTAAACAAACACAGAACCTTTATATCACGCTTTTCTCCTGGCGGACTCAAAGCGCCAAAGCTGCAGCCACTAGGACGCACTCTATAGGCAGTAGCAGTGTTAGGGAGACTTGCCCAAGGTCTCCTACTGAATAGGTGCTGGCTTACCGAACAGCCAGAGCCGAGAGTTGAACCCAAGTCTCTTGTGTCAGAGGCAGAGCCCTTAACCATTACACTATCCATTCCCCTCCAGCACCACTGTCACCTTGCCCGCTACTATTCCTGTGGGAGTTGCCCTTGAAGCTCCCACAGCAGCAAGTCACTCGTTTGTCTACCCCCTCTCCTCTCTATAATAGAGAATATGCTGAGTGGCAGAAAGCGGAGCAGCAACCAGCTGTCATCGGCTCACCTCCTCCTCTGCTGTAAGCAGAGATGTGCAGAGAAGCGCCAGTCCTGCTACTTTTTCATGCCACCCGGCTGGGAAAAAAATTCTGGGGAGAACACTGAGCTAGGATACAAGGTTGACAATATAAATGTTATCAGCCTGTATGCAAAGTGATGTTAAAAACATTAGCACTGTAGATAGGTATGCATAAAAGATAATAGTTAAACATGAACAATACGCTACTGCATCTACCACCATATGAATAGACAGCTCAGCTTGAACTGGGCCTGCCCAGCAGCATGGAAATGCCATAGTAGCTATCTGGAAGAATACACCTGGAAAACAGAGTCCATTCCATAGGCTGATGCAGGAGACTGATGTTGGATCCCACTGCAGTCAGATTGGCCAACAATCATCTAATGTCCAGTACCACTGCACTGTGAATGGCCACTACTGAGATCACATCATCTTGGTATTTGGTGGTTAAAAGGGAAGCAACATCCTACTATAAAAATGCTGGCTGGTCCTGCTAATCTCTCAACACTATCTGGATCGTCAAACCTTAATTTCAACAGGAGGATCCAGCAAATACACCTGCACTTCCGTCAATCCATACGTTAGTATGAAGCAGAGTCCTTTTAAAGAGTTGGGGTAATGTCTATGGTCATTGGCAAGATATCCTCATGTACACAAAACAAAAAGTATCCAGCTAACTTTAGGGGGAATCTACACACCACGTGTCAAGGTACAAGATGGACGTCATACCATTTCAAACAAATGCAGTTACCGACACTAGTGCTCAGTATTAGATGTGCGGAACACTCACTCATCATTCAGGCCGCATCTTCTTGACGTGGGGTTTCCGTATTTCGTGATGGTCTCTGTGATGGTGCTGTACAGAGAGTCTCCCAAGGCGCGAGGGATTCCCTCCCATGCCATGATCAGAATGACAATGACCGCATTCTCACAATGGTGGCCATTCCGGTGCCGAACCAAAACCAGGAGTTTCTCGTCCTCATCCTGCCTGCGGATAATCTAAATCAAAAGTCAATACAGGACCATTAGCTTCATGTAACAACACAAACGCCTAACAACCCAGCATTCCAGCACAGTACAAACACTTCTCAATGAAAAAAACAAAAACTAGAATCGTATTGTTTTTCTAGCGAAGGATAAACATACACCATTATGAAGGCAGAGTACTATATATCCAAACTAGAATGATAAACAGGTTGATCAAAATTGGAAAAAAAGATAAGGGCACTTTTACCATTTTGATTATTTAAAAGTAACCCAAATTGAGAGACATATGGAGGCTGCCATATTTATTTCCTTTTAAACAATATTAGTTGCCTGGCATCCTGCTGATCTTTCTGGTCAGTAGTATCTGAATCAAACTTTTGAAACAAACATGCAGCTAATCTTGTCAGATTTTTGTCAGGAACATCTGATCTGCATGCTTGTTCAGTGTCTATGGCTAAAATTATAAGAGAGAGGCGCTTAGACAGGCAATGAGCATTATTAATTTCCTTTTGAACATGTTAGCCTCCATATGTCTCTCCCTTTGGGTTCCCTTTGAAGGACAACTTAAATGAGAACAATATGGAGGTTGCCATATTTATTTCCATTTAAAACAACACCAGATGCCTGGCAGCCCTGCTGCTATTTGACAGCAGTGACATCTGAATCACACCAGAAACAAGCATGCAGCTAATCCTGTCAGATCTGACAAGAATATCAGAAACTCCTGATCTGCTGCATGCTTGTTCAGGGTTTATGGCAAAAAGTATACGAAGCAGAAGATCTGCAGGACAGCCATTGCTTAAAAGAAAATAAGTATGTCAGCATCCATATGTGTCTTACCTCAGATTCCCTTTACAGCTTTCATAGTTTCATATTGAGCATATGAAACCAGACTGAAGTAAAGAGAGATGCCAGTGAGAGTGAATGGCCCTCACTATCCCCACTCCCTTAAAGCAGGTTTCCACATTGGCATAGCTAGAAGCAAACTGTGGGCAACCCCCTGCTGCTGAATGCTGGGGTCCTGCTGCTTGCTCCCCGGAGATCATCCGTTTGAGGTCAGCTGTGAAGAATATCCAAGCTGCTTTACTTCGGAACACCTAGAAAGCAGCGGGAAGTGCAGAGGTTTTATAAAGGAAAGTAGCAGTAGAAGGTGCTTTTTCATACTCCAGTTCTCTGTTTACAACCTCTGACACAGATAACTAACATAGTTGTGAAACTGCTCCGAGCTGCTGGCTTTCCTTCCACAAATCACAGTCAGAATCTGAGCTGCTTCTATCACTGACTACATCTGCCCCAATATCAACACTAGGGGTAATTGCTAGAGGGTGGGGTCACTGAAAAGCGGGGGATGCAGAGCTGTGGTCACTTCCAATATCCAGCCATGCAGGGGAGTTCTGATGTCTCTCCAACTACTTGTTTGACGTGAACACCGTCAGATCTCACCGTTTTTAACGGTTATTACTAAGTCCTCCACCAACTGTCATCCACCAAAAGTGATCAAAATCATTAAACCCATAAAAGGTTGTCGATGCAAACATTTAATTCCACTCATAGACAGAAACAGGAAAAAGATGGCAGGTTACAGCTTGGAATATTAGAATGGTGCGTCGTGTACCTTTTAGAGGCCGAACCGAGAAGTGGTGTAAGCGGTGACACTGGCTCTATAAATAATGACATAAACAAGCTCCCTTGTCCTCAGTTCACCTCTATTCTGCATGCGAGAGAGTCTGCTTCCTGACAGCGAGGAAAGGCATCCGCTCTTAGAAAGCGCACCGGGGATAAACACAAGGAAGAGGGTGGAGTAACCGACAATAATAATGTCATTACCTCCACGCTAAAGGAAATCAAAGCGCACACACACACACACACACACTTGCGCAAACACATTTATGCTTTACTATTATGGGAAATCTCGCTTGCATCCCGCTAGGCCACACGCTACTGAATCTTATATACAATTTACACACCGTAGCTGCAGCAGTCAAAACAGTTTTAACCCCTAATGCACACAGGATTGCCTCATTTCACAAGCAAGTGATAAGAGTGCAGGAACACTAATTAAGGTGGGCATACATGTATTGATTTTTCCTGTCGATATCCGGCCAATTCGATCACTGAAAAATCGATTTTTGGTTGAAACTGATTGGTCGCTCCATAAAGAAGAGATAGATCGGGGGCGGGTCCAGAGCAGAGGCAAATGGACAGCCCATAGCATTACACTGCTTGATCCAGTGCAACGCTATAGGCTGTCTGGGCAAAGAAGACTACTGCGCTGTCTGGACAAGGCTGTCTATCTGCCTCTGCTCTGGATCCGCCATCGATCGATCTCTTCTTTATGGAGCGATCAATCAATTTCAACCAAAAATCGATTTTTCAGTGATCGAATTGGCTGCGGTTCAATAGATTTTTTTTCTATATGGTGGTCATCTATACATGTATGCCCCCCTTTAGTTCTGCTGTATCAGAACAACAGATTACGCTATATTTTTTTATGAAGGGGAGGTGGGAGGTGTGAGGAGAGAATTATCCTTCTGTGATCAAGAGTGGTTTATAGATATTCCAGTTAATATCCTAATCTGTTACTATCAGAAATAACAGATGATGGAAATATAACAGCGATGTATTAAAGGGTTAGTCCCTACCGCTGTCCATGCAGTTTCAGTGTTTGCTGGATCACAGCTGAGTACAAGCTGAGTCACGCAGCGGTTTCTCTCTCTGTGACTTGAGCAGTTCTCAGTTATTACAAGGGGGATTCTGTGCTGTACAAGAAAGGGCGAGGTCCCAGAACTGGAAACTGAGAGGATATCTCCCTACCAGAGCCCCCAGAGGAAAAACCAATACTGGCGACTCATCCTTTCCTCATTTTTCCCTAATATGTTACAGCAGTTTTAGAAGGACTTTATGGGAAAGGGGGATTTTAGAGTGCTTGGCTGTAAAAAGGGAGATTCATTCAGGGAGCGTAGGAAAAAATTCTAAAGCTTTTTTTTCATCCAGTCACTAAGCACTAGGCCATCATGCCGTAAGGCCTGAGGCCCACTAGAGATCGTAAATCACTCCCAAAAACTGAAGCATTCCTATTGCTACTAAAAACAGAGCAATTTTAAGGAATGAGATTATGGCTTCTGCGTTTCCTGAATGAAATCACTCCTGTCCTGCAACCACCGCGACTGCAATTTTGGCAAATCAAAATTGCTCAAGTGGAATCATTGCCATAGGCTTACATTAGCCTAGCGCTTTTAGAAACGATTCCTAGAAAGCACAAATGGCTACTGAAAAAGCTTTAGAAGACCCCAGGCCTTTTCTTTTATTAGACGGACAACAATCCGACTATCTTATGTTCAGGGGAAGAAAAAGCTACAGCCCCCCCTATAGTCCAATGTGAGGACCTCAAACCTTGCATGGCTAGCAAACATGGATGTTCTTCACACCAATATCTAGATCATTAACTCTGTGAAAACAACAAATGTACACATAAAATATGATGAAGAGCAATTAGTGTTCCTACCCATTTTGCAATGGGACAACCCCTCGAACTCTTCCCTTCTTTTCCTGTATAAATTACTTTTTCAATGCGGATTGCTTTCCCTTTCTCCCCATACCTGAAAAATATAGAATACATGATATAACCAAAAGTACAGAGACATTAATCCGTCCCAACATTTCAACTGTGTGTCAGACCCATAATGCATTTTAGAGACGGGTGGTGCAAGCGGAGAATGGTGTTATAAGGGGTGGGGTCTAAGATATAAGGTGGGACATGGATACGGTGGAGCGGAGGGTTAAGGAAAACAGTGGCGCAGAATGGTATGGATAGTAGAAGATACAGGAAGTGGAGCAGAGTAATAAAGGAAGCCGAGGTTGACATAGTAATGCTGAAACTGGAGACACAGGTATTGGGTGTGGGGTGAAGGAATACAGAGTGGAGGAGGCGGGATACAGAAGGAGGTGGAGGAGGAGAAGCATACAGAAAATGAACATGGGTAAAAAATATATAAAATTTGGTACAAGACACAAAAAATTACAAATATCTGCATGGAGTTTGTAAGTTCACCCTCTGTGCGAGTTTACTCTGGACACTCCAGTTTCCTCTCACAACTCAAAATCACACTAATACGTTTAGTGGTTCCCCCTAAAGGAATTGGCCATAGCCTATGATAGGGACCTTAAACCATTACTAGGGATTTGATTGTAAGCTCCTGTGCAGGACAGTGTGTGTCATGACTATAAACTCTGTAAAGTGCTATTAAAAGGTATCGGTACTATTTAAACACAAGGTAATGGTAATAATAGACAGATTAAACCATGCAACAAGCTGAGGATCAAATATATGGAGTATACTATAAATGTGCATCCCTCAGGCCACACCGCTTATAAAATTACAAACCTTGTTGAAAATTTACAATTAAAAGCATAAAATTAACTGGGGCACCCAGTGGAAGTATAAACTCAGCGAAACATGCTCTGTGTCCTCTAAGGAGATAAATAAACTAAGATGTACAGTTCACATAGCAGTGTTGGAAGTTACAAAGCCAGATGATAAAAAAGGGCTGTACACCGCTAAACTGGTAAATACATATATTCATACAAGCTGGAGGCTGAGCAGAGGGACATAAAACTATCTCTGGGCACTTTGGAGCAGGGCTGTGGAGTCAGAGTTGGAGCAATTTTGGGTAACCGGAGTCAGAGTTGAAGTCGGAGTCTGTGATTTCATAAACTGAGTCGGAGTCAGGAGTCGGATGATTTTGTACAAAATCCACAGCCCTGGTAAGTATTAGAGAAGTCTGAGTCTGAGCCATTTTGGGTACCAGGAGTCGGAGTTTTCATAAACTGAGGAGTCGGAAGTTTTTTGTACCGACTCCACAGGCCTGTTTTGGAGGCTGTAGTTGTGTTTAAATCTGTTGGCGAAGTTGGCCGATAAAGGTAAAGATTATAACTAGAATAAAAGAATCAGAAAAATCATAAGACAGTGATGCTATGTAGTATTTATTCAGATCAGATTGTGAGCCACTAGCAGTACTAGCAGTGGATTGTGGGGTGGTAAAGGGACCCATGCCTCCTTCCCATAACACTTGACACCCAACTGACATCGCCCCATTCAGCTAAATGTGTTTGCTAGGGCTCAGTGACTTAACCCTGTACATAGCAACTGAGATGGACACTGAGATGGGTGGCATGTACCAATCAACAATTCCTTTAGGTTCTGACACATGGATATAAAGTACATAGATGATATGCAAGTGATTGGCCAGGTTTTAAGGCATGGATTCCTAAACAAGTCCTTCTGCCTCAACAGTGCTTGGTCAGCAAAAATGGTGTATTAACGATTATTTCCGGATTTTAGGGTCTTTTTAAAAAGTTTTAGACCCAGAAAAATCAGGAAAAAATCATGCCGCCAGAATGCCAGCAGCAGCTCCTTCTCTCACTCGCCTCCCTGGGCTCCAGTGCTGCAATTTTACCTCTGTCCACCAGGTGGAGCTGTAACCCTGTGGTGAGATCAATGACAGTGATCTCACCAGAGTGATTCAAAGCCTCCGAGGACAGGAAGGAGAATGCCTATCGATGTCTGGATCCCCCAGGAGGTGAGTAAAAGCCCCCGCTGCGTGCAGTACTCTGCATAGAGATCCCTGGGGCGGATTACCGCCAGGGAGGTTAAAGAACCACTATCGCGAAACATTGTAAAATTTAAAGCGGAACTGAAGATTCGATAAAAATAAACAGTTTCACTTACCTGGGGCTTCCCCAAGCCCCCTGCAGCCGCCCTGTCCCGCGCTGGTCCTCTATGATCCTCCGTTCTACCGCCACGGAGCAGTTTCGTTACTGACGACTTTTAAGTCGACAGCAACTGCGCCTGCGCAGCCCTGGCCACGTGCATCCTTCTTCACATTACCGTCCACTGCGGGAGAGCGGAGGATCATAGAGGACCAGCGTGGGAAAGCACGGCTGCAGGGGGCTTGGGGAAGCCCCAGATAAGTGAAACCATGTGTCCCAGAGTGAAATGAAACATACATTTATTTTTTTCTATCGCTACACAGGACAGGTTTAAGAAACCTCATGCTAAATAACAGTCGGAGGACCTTTTCCTGGGTGGAACCCCTTGGGCTGAGGGAGTCCATATTGTAGTAATAGAAATGTTCGCCTTAACCTATAAAGGGCAGGACAATGAGGCCTCACCTGGAGCAAGAAATGTGCAGTCTAGCAGGAGATCATGCACATTCCCCTCTGCTCCGCTGTGCGTAAGTATATGTTGTATGTCAGTCTGTAGCACTCTTATTATGCAGAAAGTGACCCCAGGAGGTGGGAGGAGCTGTGCATGGATTATCCAATGAGAGTATATAGCATTGCCGCATACTGAAGGAGTCCCAGTCACTAGGTAATGTAAATGGTCAGGACACCATACAGCAGCATTCCTGGCTTAGTATAGGTAATGGTAAGCAGCTGATGGGCCTCAGTCCTGTCTGATGCTAGAATAATGATTATGTGAAATCAATGCTGGTAATCTTTCATTATGGTAAAAATAGCAAACAAACATACATATGAAAGACAAATGAGAGCAAAATAACAAGGAATTCTCCTTCTGAAGGGGCAAGAAGTAAATTCAACTAACCTTTCTTCCATCAACACTCTGATTGAAGCCACTGTAGGTCCAGACCCGAGGTGAGTATAATATGGTCCTTCATCCTTCTCGTTAATTTGTTCTATAAATAAACAAATAAGAACAGAGTATTCATATCAAGTTTCAAAAGGCACATGATGGGCAGAGAAAGGGCAAATCATGTGAAGTAGGATTAGAATTAGGTATGGTTCAAAGAGGGAGCTGTGGGAATCCATTTCACACCCAAATCATTTTCTGTGATAATTTATGTAGGTCTGAAGAAAAACTCAGCACTAAGTCTTCCGGCACTTAACCACTAAGGTAAGCATATTGGTATGTTCATGCTTTATCCACATATGTCTGTGTGTTGACTGTTCCTCCCCTGGTCCCCATATTTGCTTTGAAAAATGACAGGAAGAGGCGGTTTTGGGGAAAGGTTTACTCCTGTCAACCTCCAATTCCCTTTTCCCCACCCCATTCTCGCCCCTTAAGAGTAGGGAATGGGAGGGTGATAGGAAGGAACAGCACAGCAAGCGGGGGAGAACGAGGAACGGACGATGTATGAGGATGCAGCATGAACTAACGCTTAGGCAGCCTTTCCTCGGGTGAATTATCGTTTAAAGGACCACCATCACGAAAAATTTTAAAATACATGTAAACATATATAAATAAGAAGTATATTTCTTCCAAAGTAAAACGAGCCATAAATTACTTCTCTCCTGTGGTGTTGTCACTTACTGGAGGTTGTAGAAATCAGAGAGAACCAACAGGATTTGGACTAGACCATCTGGGGGATTCTCAGCCTGACCTTTATGGTTTATAAAGACACTGCCTGACAAAAATGTATACAAAGATGCTGGCCAGCATCTCTGCCCAATGTCTTGGCAGTTGGACTGAGCAACTACCATTCAATAAGGGCTTTTAAAAATAAAGAAAACCCAGAGAATCCCCCATGAAGAGATGGGCTAGTTTAAAACCTGTAGCTTCTGTCAGATTTCTACTGCCTACTGTAGGTGACAGCAACATAGGAGAAACGTAATTTATGGCTCATTTTACTCTGGAATAAATGTACTTATATTTGTTATGTGTTCACATCTATTTCAAATTTTTCCGTGATGGTGGCCCTTTAAATGATACATAGGAGACACATCATCTATGGCTCGTTTTACTCTGGAAGAAATGTTCTTATCTGTATGCGTTTACAGGTAATTTAGATTTTATGATTTTCGCAATAGCTGTCCTTTAAAGATCATGCTTGTCAACAGCTCCTAATTTCAAAGCCCCATCGTTTTGTTGATGTACATATAAACAGGCACATATTTCCAGACCTGAAAAGGTCTCTAGCATTTACAATATAAAACCGTTCCAAAATAAATAGCAGCATTTTAGGTTTCAAGTTTATAAAGATCTAATGAAGAAATATGTATTTTGAAAACGTCTAATTGAAAGTATGGAAAGTGTATAACATGGGGTAATTGATGCATTTTGTGGGTGATGTCCAAAGCCTCGATATGTATTGGGCACCTTATTTTACCGTGTTGACAGCTTGGCGTCACCACGCACATCTCGGCAAAGGTTATGCAAACAATGAAGCCCTGTTATCAAGCCCCTTTCATTACAAGGCTGCAACTGGAAAAATGAAAACCAAGGCACCTCTGCACTGTTGGAATTAACGACACAATCTAACTATTGGGAATCTATAGAGGGGGGAGGCTACACATCATAAACACCAGAGAGAAGATTGTTGTTCCTCTTGCCAAGCCCTCTGCACTGGATTTATCTAGGTTTTGAAGACTGGCTAAGCAAAAAGAAAATGACTCTAGTCCTCACACCGTTGCCCTCTGCCCCCATCCACAACCACCTCATGGTAAATGTGACTCTGACCAGGCCCAATTGATTTTTCTACTGTAAAAACTGCTGAAGACTGTAAATGAGTTATTGATCTGGCAATTTACTGGGCACGTTGGCCTTGATTTAATCCCATTCTTAGTGAAATCCTGAGACTTGTTTTCTTCATCCTGCAGTTCACATTGATACGATGTGGGCAGGAATGACAGGTTTTACCAAAATTAAGGTGTTGAAAAAGCTGAATGTTTTACATCCAGCTTTTTCCCCCATGTCAGAGCTAAAAACTGATTTTATGTAAAGTTAATCGAATTTCCAGCATTGTACCTGCTTTATTTTTAAAATGGGCTCACCAATTTTCTAGAATTCTCTTTAATTCACATATCCTAACTGTTCAGAGTCCATGTCACTGAATGACGCTAAATTTTCCTGTAGCGGGTTGGGGAGAGAGATGGCTGCATCAAGTGGTACAAGGTTAGCAGGAGGACTACAGATCAATCAATTCTCAGAGTTCTGCTGATATCTGAACATGAATGAGTGGGGCGAGGCTGTAAATTACTACTGCTCAATGCATTTTCGATTGGGTAGTGAACTGCTCGATGCATCATGTTGTTCCTGATCTGTGCAGAGCCAGCTTTAATGTACTCATACCCCATCTTTAACAAATTAGACTTAAGATTGAATATAAACATCAAATAAAATGAAAATTTATGACATTTACGATATTGTGCTCAAACTATCAATCAGATATTGACCAGACTTGGCAATTCTTTGATTGGCCAATCCGAGCGAGAGTGCAGGGAAGCCACGAGCAGCAGCATGGAGTGACTGAAGTTTCCATAGCATCGGACAGTACACAGTTATCAAATTAAATCTCTGCACTTCAGCTTTTAAGACACGTACACACGTCCAACATGCACACAACCAGACGAACCACACAACCTGTATGTACACACGCCTAGACGGCTAACCACCAACTCAATATTATACTGTGCACGCAAGAGGAATGACAGACTACACATTTAAAAGAAGTACAAGTCTTTAAAACGACTTGTACACACGCACCAACTGTGCACCAACTGCATGATATCAGACCAACATAGATCCGACAGTTGGATCGGGCAAACTGCCTGTTATCAGTTGCTCATCAAGTTGTTTGCATGCCTACACATTCCCGATTATCGGCCAACAGATGAAGTCAGATGATAATCAGGCTGCAGGTTGGTCCAGGTGTACAACTAGCTCTGCATAAAAACGGGGTTTAAAAAAAAAACAAAAAAAAAAAACTGATCACTTCTCTGAAAATCAGGGATTATTGATAAAAGGAGTATAAGCTGTCCCAGTACTGTGAAAAACAGAGACAGACTGAGCATATCTATTTAAAAACAGGGCATACAGCACAGTCACATTTACTGTAGTAACTAATAAGTTATTCACAGATGACAAGGCATCTAAAAATGCAGAGTGCTAGACAATATCCACAATATTTTGATTGTTAACCTAATCTACCACAAATTGTATAGTGTATAGCTAGTTATACAGTCATCGGAAAATGCAGTTTTGTTGGTGAAATTATTCAGAAGACTAAATCGTTCTTTAGTTTGTCTTGAAAAATTCAAAAATATGACAGGATTAGGAGCATGCTTGTTTCAGGTGTGATTCAGACACTACTGCAGCCAAAGATCAGCAGGACTGACAGGCAACTGGTCTTGTTTTAAAATAAGTAAATATGGCCTTCTCCATATGTATCTCACCTCTGGTTCACTTTAATAACTATCGTGAATGTAAGATCAGAAACCACTTTTCATAATCATGCCTGTCAGTATTTGTGAACGCTGAGTGGTAGGAGAGCCAGGAATCTCCAAAAATAGCTTTCCCACCACAGATCTCTAGAACGAGATTACAGCATGCTTGCCCCATAATGGATGCAAGGCAGTTTAGTCTATCTTTCTCTTTAGTACCTTCTGTTTGCAATACACTGTTTCTGAAAGAATCCTACCTATCAGAGCACAAAATACAATAAAATCATAACTAATGCCACAGAATTGAGGACTACAGAAAAATGGCAATGCTTTTTCCTCCTTTCCCATGAGGCCAGTTCCAATGATGAATGATACAGTAAAGTGTACAGGCAGCATTGCTGACCTCCCCCCATTGGTTGCTGGAAGAATGTCTTACACAGAGCAGATGTCTTTACTGCAGCATTCCTGAGAAGAAAATCCGGTCACGGATGGTTTTACACACACAGTCACACCCTTCATGCAGACATTTACAGCAACACTAGCTCAAGTTCAAGGGTAAATGATATCAGGATAGTGCTGAGGAGAAAAGCAGTTCCATTAACACCACCTTCACTCTATCCTGGTGTGCATCTCTGCTTAACATACTGTGTATTGCCACAAACAATAGTATGTACTGGAGAAAATAATGGCTTTCTTCAGGCTTAGCACCAAGGCTAGGCATTTTCACTCGTGTGAAGCACAGTGTGGTAGCCTCTCCTGGACAACACACCAGATGAAGGTACTCAGACATAGTTCTGGTGAGCACTAGTATAAGCATATTATCTGCCTGAAACCTAGGGGAGTCTGTGAATGAAGTGCAATAGTGCAAGGTTCCAGTGTCTCACTTCAGAACTTCCTATGGTTACTTGTAGAGATGGCTGGGAAATTTCACAACCATCAGTTTCATGTCACGTGTTTGCAAAGCAATGTGCACCAAAAACAGGAACCAGAATAAGGTCACTAGTTCCTTTTTTAAAATACATGTCATTAAAAACTTAACATGAGCTAAGGTGTATACGGAGGCTGCCATATTAATTTCCTTTTAATCAATACCAGTTGCCTGGCGTCCTGCTGATGTCTTTGGCTACAGTATTGTCTGCAGGAGAGAAGACCGGTGGCTGGATTGTCAGCAGAGGCATAGTTGTCGGCTGGCTTAGCAGAGTTTCATGTAGCGTGTGTACAAGGGGATTTATACCTTGGCAGTGGTCAGTGTTGCATTATTATTGATTATTACATTTGGAAGGGAAGACTAAATATGCCCATACACTTATTGATTTCCCAAATGATTTAATTTCAGTCGATTTCCAGCCAATTTCGACTTAAAATCAATCAAAAGTATTGATGGGAGCGGAAGGAACATTAAGGTCGATTGGGGGCAGGAGCGGCAGTCAATCGTTGGCCCACACCGTTGCACTACATCAAAAACTGCAAGTTTGATCCATTTTCAACAGATTTCCTGCTGGAATCTAATGAAAATCTATGTGCTGTGTGTGGTAGTTATCGATTCCTCTTTGAATCAATTCCTATCAGAGAGGAATTGATTGTGCATTTAAACAACTGGAGACAAGAATCAGTACTAAGGTGATAAAAGAACCCAAACAAGTTGAAAAGCTGATCAAGACCATAGGCAAAGATAGAAAAGAAATGTGTTTTTTTCTCAGCCACAAAGGAGTTTTATCAGAATCAGAATCATTTTTATTCGCCAAGTACAACAGGAGTCATACTCAGAATTATTTGCGGTACACATGGCATAGGCAAACTACAAACTACATAAGACAGGCAAAACAGAAGCGCAAGACAGACATTTACAGGTGTGCTGTGGTACATATAACAATTACATTTCCAGGAGGTCATTGTGGCCTACAAAAAACAGAAATTTAAGGACCGTTCAGATTCCGCCCAAGGTGGTAGCGGCTGGGAGATTATGCTCAGCTAAAAGGGAGTCCCCCACTAGTTTAGATGAAGAACTGCTTGTGGGAAGAAGGAGTTTCTGCGCCTGGTGGTTTTGGATGGGATAGTTCTATAGCGGCGACCCGACGTGAGAAGCTCAAAGTACCTGCTGCCAGGGTGGGAGGGGTCGCGAGAGATCGTAGTGGCCCTCGACTTCATCCTAGCAGAGTGAAGGAGATCAAGAGGTGGCAGTGGAGATCCGATGATCTTCTCTGCATCATTTATGACCCTCTGCAGTTTATACCTGTCGCAGGCCGTCGCACCAGCATACCAGACAATGACTGAGGAGCAGAGGATTGATTCAATGGTTGCTGTGTAAAAGCTGGTCAGCAGCTCCCGCAGCATGCCAAATTTGGCGCAGGAAGAACAGTCTCTGCTGCGATTTCTTCAGAATTTTGGTAGTGTTCTGCCCCCATTTCAGGTCATTTGTGAGGGTCGTACCAAGGAACCAAACAGATGGTACTCTAGAGACCTCGGAATCGCCTATAAGGACTGGTGGGAGAGGAGGGGGGTGCCTCCTGAAGTCCACAATCAGTTCAACTGTCTTTGCAGCGTTAAGTACTAAGTTGTTATCCTTGCACCAGTTGCAGATTCTCTCCACTTCGCTGCGGTACTCTTGCTCTCCATTGCTGCCGATTAGACCAATGATGGTGGTGTCATCTGCAAATTTGATGACCTTCAAAGAGTCCGCAGTTGAGGTGCAGTTGTTGGTGTATAAGGAGAAGAGGAGTGGGGACAGTACACATCCTTGCGGGGCTCCAGTGTTGGTGGTTCTCACGCTGGAGGAGCAGTTGCCCAGCTTGACCTGTTGCGTTCTTTCCGACAGGAAGTCCTTGACCCATCCACTGAGAGTGGGTTCGACTCCGAGCTGTGCCAGGTTGTCAAGCAGAATGTTGGGGCAGATCGTGTTGAATGCTGAGCTAAAGTCCAAGAACAGGATCCTAGCGTAGGAGCCGGGACCGTCCAGGTGCTCTGTGATGTATGCTAGGCTACCATTTATAGCATCCTCAACAGACCTGTTTGCCCTATATGCGAATTGGTGTGGGTCAAGGAGGGCGTTTGTGGAGCTCTTAAGGTTGGCAAGGACCAGTCTCTCCAGGATCTTAATGATGTTTGAGGTTAGGGCCACCGGCCTGAAGTTGTTGAGATCCGTGCTGCCTGATTTTTTGGGAACCGGTATAATTGTAGACCTCTTGAAGCAGGAGGGGACTACACCTTCTGATAGTGACCTTCTGAATAAGGAGGTGAGCACAGGGGATAGCTGGTCCGCACAGGTTCTTAGGCAGATCCATTAGGCAGGCCTTCCTGGGGTTCAGCTTGCGGAGGTGCCGGAGGACTTCTGCTTCCTGTACTAGAATTGGAGGCATGGCGTCATGTCCCCCTAAGGAGGAGGGCTCCTTTCCCATGGTTACCAGGGCCTCGGGCTGCTTGGACTGATGTTCGAATCTGCAGTAGAACTCGTTGAGCTCCTCGGCCAGTTGGAGGCTGGGGGTCACGGGTTGTGGGGCAGGTTTGAAGTTTGTGGCTGCTCTAAGACCTTTCCATACCTCCCGTGTGTTTTTGGACTGGAGGCAGAGTCCCAGCTTGTCAGAGTAGGCCCTCTTTGCGGCACGCAGTTCACGTTTCAGGGCATTCTTGGCATCTCTAAACTTCTCTGGGGAGCCGGACTTGTGGGCTTCCTCCTTGAGTTTTCGGAGCCGGCGCAGCTTGTCGTTGAACCAAGGCTTATTGTTGGGGAACACTTTGAAGGTCTTGGATGGGATGCATGCTTCTTCGCAGAAGCTGATGTAAGAGGTGACATTCTCTGCCCATTCGTCTAGAGTGGGGGCCTCCAGGGTTGACCAGTCGGTAGTCAAAGCAAGCTTGAAGCTCCAGTTTGGCCTCTGCAGTCCATTTCTTGACAGTTTTGATGATGGGCTTAGCAGTTTCCAGGAGTCTCCTGTACGTGGGGATCAGATAGATTGTGTTGTGGTCGGAGCTCCCCAGGGCGGCTCCTTGAGTGGCCTTGTAAGCGTTCGTGTGGACCGTGTAGCAGTGGTCCAGGATTTTGCTATTCCTGGTGGGGCAGGTGATATGTTGCTTGTAGCGAGGCATCTCCTGTCGTAAGTTCGCATTGTTGAAGTCGCCCAGGATGATGAAGAGGGCCTCTGGGAGAGCAGTTTCCCACTGCGAGATGCTGTCACTTAGTGCTCGCAGGGCAGTCTTGGAGCATGCGTCGGGGGGGGATGTAGACTCCGACAAGAACTAGGGAAGAGAACTCCCTGGGGGAATACCTCGGCCTGCAGTTGATGGCAAAGAACTCCACATCTGGGGTGCAGATCTTGCTGAGAGTGATGGTATTTGTGCACCAGGCCGTGTTTATGTAGAAGCAAATGCCCCCACCTCTCTTTTTCCCAGAGAGAGCTGAGTCGCGGTCTGCACGCAGGAAGTCGTAGCCTGGCACTTGTAAAGAGTTGTTGGGGATGTTGTTGTTCAGCCAGGTCTCAGTAAAGCAGAGAATTGGGGTGTTCTTGCCAATCAGGGGTTTCCTGCTGAGTAGTAGGAGCAGTTCGTCCACCTTATTAGGAAGGGAGCAAACATTTGCTAGCAGGATGGCAGGGACAGGAGAGCGCAGTTATCCATTTAATATCCATTTAAGTAATTAGTTATCCATGAATGTTAGATTGCAGTACAACTGCCCCAACTGCAGAGAAACTGCCATTTAGAGTCCTGGATTCTTAAAGAGAACCTGTACTGAGTAAAACTATTTAAAATAAACACGAGGTAACTTCAAATGAAGATTACATAGTTATCTTGCCATCAGTTCCTCTCAGAAGCTCACATTTTCTTCTGACAATAATCCCTTCCAGTTCTGACAACATTTTGTCAGAACTGAAATATATCAGTTGCTGTCAGTTATATATCAGTTGCTGTCAGTTACAGCGGAGAGGAGACCTGATGTGTCCATGTTTCTCTATGGCTCAAGTGGGCGATGTTAGTTTAACTCTGTGCTGACCAGGAAGCTGTTAGGGGGTAATGGCTATTTTCAAAATGGAGGTCGGAGAATTCCATCGATCGCGGTGGACAAACAGGATGCGGGAGAGGAGAAAGAGATTAATGAGCAGACTACACAGGAGGTATGTATGACTTGTGTATGTTTATTTTGACATTTAATTTTCAGTTCAGGTTTTCTTTAAAGGACCACTATCGCAAAAAAAGCAGGTAATTAAAATATGACAGAACCGACAGGTTTCAGGCCAGTCCATCTCCTCATGGGGATTCTCAGGGTTTTCTGTTTTCAACAGCACTTTGCATCTGCTGTTCAGGAAATGCTGTTGAAAACAAAGAAAATCCTGAGAATGAGGAGATGGACTGGCCCAAAACTTGCCGGTTCTGTCAGATTTTAACTGCCTATTTTTTTCACGATAGTGGTCCTTTAAAGGGGCACTATGGCGAAAACTTGTAACATTTAAAATATTTGTAAGCATAGACAAATAAGAAGTATTTTCCAGAGTAAAATGAGCCATAAATTACTTTTCTCCTATGTTGCTGTCAATTACAGTAGGTAGTAGAAATCTGACAGAAGTGACAGGTTTTGAACTAGTCCATCTCTTCATAGGGAATTCTCAGTAAGGTCTTAATTCTTTATAAAGATATTGCCTAAAAGGATTTAAACAATGATGCTGGCCAGCTTCCCTGCTCGCTGCACAGTTTTTTTTGGCAGTTGGAAAGAGCAACTGCCATCCACTAAGTGCTCAAAAATCCCTGAGAATATCCAATGATTAGTCCAAAACATGTCGCTTCTGTCAGATTTCTACTACCTACTGTAAGTGAGAGCAACATAGGAGAAAGGTAATTCATGGCTCATTTTACTCTGGAAAAAAATGTACTTATTTGTATATGTATTTGCGCATATTTTTAATTTTACAATTGTTTGCCATGGTTCCCCTTTAACCTTTACTGGGAGAAACGAAAGGAACACAGCCTAATTACAATTAGGATTTGGACCGTACATACACTTTTTTTATTTAATCATTTCACTTCAGGTAGCCTTCAGTGCAAGTGCCTTAAAAATAGGAGGCTGAACTAGAGCTTTAACCTATAGCATAGCCACAGAGGAAGCAGCAATGGCAAATTAGATTTAGCAGAAAATTGTAGCAGCAACGCATAGTATATTCTAATGGTGAGTAGTCGGTTTATGAAATGCCAGTTGTGGAATGTGGAAGCTACCACTGGGAATGTACACACTGGAAACGTAGGGAGGAAATGGCTCAAGCATATATTTATTTGAAAGGATGTGCTTGTTGTTAGCACTTGTGTGTCTGAATACAGTTTTCACTGTGTAAGGTTTATGGAAATAGATCAAAGTACTGACACTTTTGTTTTGTGCCACTGTTAAAAGCCGTTCTTTAAAGCCATTTTATAGACCACATAAAATGCAAGAGGTGAAAACAACAACGTATACATAGTAAAGGTGCGTACACATGCTCAATTAGTGTTGCCCAACAGGTCTAAGCTCAATACTACAGGTTTGTCCATACCGGGGATGGGACTTAGTAAATACATTACTGGGTGATCCAATCAAATTGACTGAATTTGACAAAAACTGTAACTAGGGCATACCTATAATTATGATGGAAGAAGACTACAGATCAACAAATATTTCCCTACAAAAACAAATTAAAGTGGACCTGAACTCTTGCACAGGACAGAAGGGAAACAGAGAAATGCACCCTGTGTGTATTTAGAAAGTTTAGCCTGTCCAATTCCCCCTCATCTGTGACAAATCACAGCTGTAATTTAATCTGACAGCTGTGCCAGCTGGCTGCTTCAGCAGAGCAGCAAATTTGTAAACCCAGGATGTTAACCCTATGTCTGCTTCCAAGAAAGCAGGAAGTAGATACACTGCAGATTTATTGCAGGATTTGTATCAGCTGTAACAAAGGAATGCTTTTCTTTAAAGGTTACTATATGGTTGCTTATTTTTTTAGAGCAGAGAGGAAGTTCTGAAAAGGCTTTCCGATGGTAAAACAAAAATACGTATAGATATAGGCGTGTCTGGATGAGCCCATATGTAAACAAATGTATGCATCTAAAAAGCACATCCACATACCCAGGAAACTGCCTTGCCTCTGCCTGGCTGAATAATTAATAAAGGCAAGTGCTTAGACACCACACTGACAAGGAGTCGCACAAGGACACACATCCTGAAGCCACTGGGATGTGCTGAAATATGCTAGCGCTTTAACTCAGGTTATGTATCTCCAGCTGCAGGCATGTCTATGGCCCCAAGCCCTCCATATGCCACACTGGGTAAAATCTAACTGTATTTCCTTATCAAGGGTAAAGTGAGACAAAGATAATGTGATGACTGCATCCAGTCAATAACACTTGCTACAGCAAATCAGAACAATGAGAGATACGTAGCGATTTCCATTGTGCATACCATTCTTTGCATATAACTAGTTACTCTAGTGAAGGAAACATGCTATATATATATATATATATATATATATATATATATATATATATATATATATATATATATATATATATATACATACATACATACAGTGGTGTGAAAAACTATTTACCCCCTTCCTGATTTCTTATTCTTTTGCATGTTTGTCACACTTAAATGTTTCTGCTCATCAAAAACCGTTAACTATTAGTCAAGGATTTCATAATTGAACACAAAATGCAATTTTAAGTGATGGTTTTTATTATTTAGTGAGAAAAAAAACCTCCAAATCTACATGGCCCTGTGTGAAAAAGTGATTGCCCCCCTTGTTAAAAAATAACTTAACTGTGTTTTATTACACCTGAGTTCAATTTCTGTCGTCACCCCCAGGCCTGATTACTGCCACACCTGTTTCAATCAAGAAATCACTTAAATAGGAGCTATCTGACACAGAGAAGTAGACCAAAAGCACCTCAAAAGTTAGACATCATGCCAAGATCCAAAGAAATTGAGGAACAAATGAGAACAAAAGTACTGTAATTGAGATCTATCAGTCTGGTAAAGGTTATAAAGCCATTTCTAAAGCTTTGGGACTCCAGTGAACCACAGTGAGAGCCATTATCCACAAATGGCAAAAACGTGGAACAGTGATGAACCTTCCCAGGAGTGGCCGGCCGACCAAAATTACCCCAAGAGCGCAGAGAAAACTCATCCGAGAGGCCACAAAAGACCCCAGGACCAGGGATGCTCAAATTCGGATTCAGAAGATACCCGGATAGTTGCAATATGGATATCTCCCAGTAATGCTGTGCGGGCTGGGCGGGGGGTCAAGCTTACCTCTCTGACGTCTTCTTCGCTCGTCCCTCGGCGCCTCCCATGATGCGGTCCACGCGGCGGTCACGTGACTACAAACACTTCCTCCTTCCGGGTTGAAGGAGGAAGCGTTTGTAGTCACGTGATGTGCGTGGACCGCATCGTGGGAGGCGCTAAGGGACAAGCGAAGAAGACGTCAGAGAGGTAAGCTTGACCCCCCCCCCCGCCCAGCCCGCACAGCATTACTGGGAGATATCCGGATTGCAACTATCCGGGTATCTTCCGAATCCGAATTTGAGCATCCCTGCCCAGGACAACATCTAAAGAACTGCAGGCCTCACTTGCCTCAATTAAGGTCAGTGTTCACGACTCCACCATAAGAAAGAGACTGGGCAAAAACGGCCTGCATGGCAGATATCCAAGGCGCAGACCACTTTCAAGCAAAAAACATTAAGGCTTGTCTCAATTTTGCTAAAAAAAACATCTCAATGATTGCCAAGACTTTTGGGAAAATACCTTGTGGACCGACGAGACAAAAGTTGAACTTTTTGGAAGGTGTGTGTCCCGTTACATCTAGCGTAGAAGTAACACAGCATTTCAGCAAAAGAACATCATACCAACAGTAAAATATGGTGGTGGTAGTGTGATGGTCTGGGGTTGTTTTGCTGCTTCAGGACCTGGAAAGCTTGCTGTGATAGATGGAACCATGAATTCTACTGTCTACCAAAAAATCCTGAAGGAGAATGTCCAGCCATCTGTTCGTCAACTCAAGCTGAAGCGATCTTGGGTGCTGCAGCAGGACAATGACCCAAAACAAACCAGCAAATCCACCTCTGAATGGCTGAAGAAAAACAAAATGAAGACTTTGGAGTGGCCTAGTCAAAGTCCTGACCTGAATCCTATTGAGATGTTGTGGCATGACCTTAAAAAGGTGGTTCATGCTAGAAAACCCTCAAATAAAGCTGAATTGCAACAATTCTGCAAAGATGAGTGGGCCAAAATTCCTCCAGAGTGCTGTAAAATACTTGTTGCAAGTTATCGCAAACGCTTGATTGCAGTTATTAATTTGCTGCTAAGGGTGGCCCAACCAGTTATTAGGTTCAGGGGGCAATTTCTTTTTCACACAGGGCCATGTAGGTTTTGAGGTTTTATTCTCACTAAATAATAAAAACCAGCATTTAAAACTGCATTTTGTGTTCAATTATGTTATCTTTGACTAATAGTTAACGTTTTTTGATGAGCAGAAACATTTAAGTGTGACAAACATGCAAAAGAATAAGAAATCAGAAAGGGGGCAAATAGTTTTTCACACCACTGTATATATATTATATCTGACAAGCACTATATCTGATGAGACATGACTCCCTGTGGACAGGGCCGGATTTGTACTTTTCACTGCCCAAGGCCAACTATACCGTCTGTTTGGTTGTTATCTCTGTGGCTGTGTGCCCCAATGAGAATTCTACTTACTTTCCCTCATTGGATGTCAGTTGTCACAGATGACTATTTTAGTAATGTGCGTATAGCTTATAAGTTATGTTTTCCTTAAGAACTTTTATGTTAGGTTTGTTATCTCATTAATGATGGAACCATTGTGTCACCATGAGAGCTAGGCTAAAGTGTACCTGCAGGATAGAGCTTACAGGTCTGGCAGGGACAACACAAGTACAGGACAGGGAGTTTGAAGGTTAAATCTGTTCTTGTAGATCTGGATGGCTGCATAGAATAGCTTTACTGCCCCTCACTGAGCCGCCCCTAAATTTCTGGTGCCCTAGGCCATGGCCTATGTGGCCTTGCCAGAAATCCGACCCTGCCTGTGGATACAAAGACTTGCTTGCCTACCGGACTACATATCCTGTTAGCCTAGTTTTGACAGATGCAATATTTGGCTTTTATACACAAGCAGGCACAAACCATAATTCAATTTTCTAAAAAGGCTAAAGAATAAAAGTGATTACCTAAAGCTTCATTGGACAAACCCTATTTTTTCATATTTAAACTACCCTCATGACTCAAACCTGAATTTACAGAACAAAATGAGTTGCATCCAAAGCAGTTTCTGGTGTCATTTATAAAAATCACACCCGGTAGAGCCCTGGAAGACAATGTTTCTGCAGGGAGGCAGAAGGTGTCGGAGATCGTGCCCTTCCACTCTCCTCTCTCCTGTCTCCATGCTCCAGCCTCTCTTTTCGTTCAGAGGCTGTGGGATAACATGACAGGGAAGAGAGTCTACTCTTCCACTATTTGGAATTGCAGGATGCCAATTGGACCTGGCTACCAGTGCTCAATAGGGAGCAGATTATTCTTTATAAAAAAAAAAAAAAATACCAGGGACCAGGCCTTAAAAAGTAGCTTTAATTTATTGAGATATTTCCCAAAACTGACCTGACTTCTTACTTTGGAATGGTAGTAGTAGTAGTAGTAGGGTAAAACCGTGTTAGCCATCAGTAAAAGCAAGAAGTTTTGAGTCAGGATGATAACATTTATAGGCCAACTTAGAGATAAATAAGAGTGAGCTTTCGGCTTTTGAGCCTTCGTCAGAATGAATCCTGTATGCTTATAAGACAGCTATATACATGCAACATCAAAAGGCGATACATGGATTTTTTTAGGAAACATACATACATGTCATTATGATGCCTTAATTGAAACAAAACATCCAAACAGGGCTTTGAGAGGTTGTTAGGTGATTATATTCTGAACAGATAAGACCCCGTGTGATGGTGTTTGAAAAGCAATGTGTGCCTTTGCAGAGGTTTAAATTACACCTGAAGTGAGAGGAATATGGAGGCTGACATATTTCTTTTCTTTTAAACAATTCCAGTTGCTTGGATGTCCTTCTGATTTCTTTGGCTGCAGTAGTGTCTGGATCACACACCTGAAACAAGCATGTGGCTAATGCAGTCAGACTTAAAGTGAACCTTAAGTCAGAGAAAAACCTGGGGCTTCTACCAGCCCCCTGACGGGCCTGTCAGCAAAAACGAAACTAGCTGGCAGCGGGGGACCAGAGGATTAGTGAGTGGCTGCGAGGGCACAGGACTGCTGCAGGGGGCTGGTAGAAGCTCCAGGTGAGTAAAACTCATTTTTTTTCTGACTTAAGTGTCTCTTTAAGTCAGAGCACCTGATCTGCATGCTTGTTCAGGGTGTATTGCTAAAAGTATTAAGCCCCATCTACACAATACGATTCTTTGTGCGATTCTATTACGATTCTATTTACGATCCAATTAAATCCGACATATCCAATCGGTATTCAATTCGATTCAAATAGATTTGCCATTGTTTTGCAATGGCAAATCGAATTGAATCCCGATCAGACATGTCGGATTTAATCGGATCGTAAATAGAATCGAAATCGAATCGCACAAATAATAGTATCGTGTAGATGGGGCTTTAGAGGCAGATGGTCAGCAGGAAAGTCAGGACAATCTGCATTGCTTAAAAGGAAATAAATATGTTCACCTCCATATCCCTTTCAGTTCAGGTATCCTTTAAATTCTATACGACATACTAGTAGATAATGGTTGGTGTACCAACCAGGGATTTACAGCATCTAACTAGGCAAAATTCAAGTTATGGCTTAAAGAGGAACTCCAGTGAAAATAATGTAATAAAAAAAGTGCTTCATTTTTACAATAATTATGTATAAATGATTTAGTCAGTGTTTGCCCATTGTAAAATCTTTAAATCCCCGATTTATATTCTGACATTTATCACATGGTGACATTTTTACTTCTGGCAGGTGATGTAGGTGCTGCTTGCTGTTTTGCCAGTTGGAAACAGCTGTAAACAGTTATTTCCCACAATGCAACAGGGTTCACCGACAGGAAACTGCCAAGAGTACGCACTCAGTATTTCTTTGTGGGAGGGGTTTCACCACAATATCAGTCATACAGCGCCCCCTGATGGTCTGTTTGTGAAAAGGAAAAGATTTCTCATGTAAAAGGGGGTATCAGCTACTGATTGGGATAAAGTTCAATTCTTGGTCGGAGTTTCTCTTTAAGCTATATCATGATAGGGGAATACCTATCAGCAGATGGTTCTAGTTATGCTGCAGTGGTTTATCACTGAAATTAAAAATTACTTTGGCTTAGGGTGGTAGAGATGAGAACGGAGTTTACTGATGGGGACCCTTCTTAAAATAAGGGGTTTATCCTGATCCTTCGGTTGGCCTCGTCTCAAGAGATTGGTATTAAGAAAAAACGTAGAATTTACAACCAGCTGACATTTTTGAGTGCAAAGCATTTTTACAAGCATCTAGTCGACAATATTAAGATCGAAAAGTGCTAAAACAGTAACACACTGTAGGAGTTACCAGCGATAGTGTTATACAGATACATGGTGATGTGTCTCACCCATGTACATAGACTAAAAAGCTTTCTGAAATGTGTGCCTGGCATTGCTCTTGTAAGCTAACCCAATGTTCTCAAGCTGCTACTTCAGAAGCGGACTGATGTAGGTGATTTAGTGCTGGGGATATGAACCAGCAGCTCTGTGAACTGTTGAACCTTGAGTTACCCCTGGTATCCATTGTGCTACACCACACACCCCAGTTTAATCTTGCTGACAAATCCTTATCAGTCCTTGAATGATGGCATGGCCTGTGCACTGCCAAAAGCATACAACTTTTAGTCTTGCCACAAGGAACAACTTCCTTATTGCCCTTTATCCCATGTTGTGGTTTGCCGTCCCCAACAAAAGCACTGCAACTGGTTCTGCAAGGAGTTGTTCACTTTAAAAAAAATCTGAGCAAAAACAATACAATATTTACTCTATCTCTGGGCTGGTAATGCTCAGAACATATGTGATCTTACATACCTGACCTGGATTTATGAAAAATGATCTGCTATTGGTGATGATATTGAACAATAGCAAGAACCTGCCTAGATTTGCGGAGAAAAAAAACATAACTGATGTGTACTGATGACTAATATCACAACTGCTAAACTTTATTTTCAACAACTTTTGCAGCGCTTTGATATTAGCCATGTGAGGGCAGGAAATCGGACAGTCAAAACAAATAATGACATGATGACATCACTCCCCTACAAAAGTTATGAAGGGTGGGACTTCTGGCAGTTTTAAGCCCTCCTTGCCTTAAAATGTACCTGAACTCAGAACTTCCTCTCTGCTCTAAAAGATAAGCAACAGCATAATAATAAGAAAAAACATCTTTGTTACAGCTGATACAAATCCTGCAATATATCTCCAGTGTGTCTACTTCCTGCTTTCATAGAAGCACACACAGGGTTAACATCCTCTGTTGACAAATTAGCGGAGGCTGGCGAGATTCCTTGAGAAGACACAGCTGAGGTCAAATTACACTTGTGATTAGTCACAGATAAGGGCTTAACTTTCTAAATACATACAGGGTGAATTTTTCTGTTTTCCTTCTGTCCTGTGCAAGAGCTCAGGTATTTTTTAATCCCTTGTATTTTCTGTGGAGAGTAAGAAGGTGTGCCACCACTGTTTGATTTGAATTGGGACAACCAAGCTAAACGAGTCTTCCCTGCTCACCTTCAGAATACATAAGAAAGGAAGGGGGGGGGGGGGGGGGAGGCGCATATGAAAAGCTGTACATGTATAAAAGAGGATCCTTTACAGAAAACGTTAGCTGAGAAGACTGCAGTTGCTATTACTAGCTTCTTTTTTAAAAACATTCCTGGCCCGGTTTCGGTGCTGATTATGGGTCTGACTACAACTGCAGATTTGTAGTCAGACCCATAATAAGGTGTTCAAACTTCTCTCTAACCTCGTACACCTGCTATATGGTTTTAAGCCAAGTTGACAGCACAGGTCCACATCGGTGAGCAATACGTTTTGCGCACTGACTTGGTCGAAGACTGGCCGAAGACCATGTTGTCCTCCTTGCTCTGCCCCCTTCATTGTGCACCATGTTGTCAGCCCCCCTTCCCCTAGCGATGTTGGCAATCCATCTGTACAGCCATGGCCTTAATCTTTCACCTGAGGGATTGAGCCTCCATACCTCCCAGGCGATAGTCCTTATGCGTGTGTACAAGGCTCAACTCCACTGGTTGCATGCATGTTCCAACTGTGTAACTCACACACCACTAAAGGCAAAATAACAGAATGACATTCTCACAATGATAGAAATACCAAAACTGAAGTTCACTGCATACTTCTGGAAAAAAACAAACAGCCAGTTTGAGGCAGTTCGGTCATGTAGTGGTTGCAAGGAGAAAAAAAAATATATGAATGTTTAGCAGTGTAAAAAAAAAACAATGACTAGCTACAGAATGAAATGGAAGTTGTTTTTTTCTTTGGCTATACCCTAACTTGCACTTTAGGAGCTCCCCTTTTGGTGAATTTTTTCTCTGTGTACTATGGATACAGAGGCGCCAAAAGAATAAAAGTATATTTACATTAAAGAGAACCCGAGGTGTGTTTAAAGAATGTTATCTGCGTACAGAGGCTGGATCTGCCTATACAGCCCAGCCTCTGTTGCTATCCGAAACCCCACTAAGGTCCCCCTGCACTCTGCAATCCCTCATAAATCACAGCCATGCTGTGAGGCTGTGTTTACATCTGTAATGTCAGTCTCAGCTGCTCCCCCGCCTCCTGCATAGCTCTGGTCCCTGCCCCCGTCCCTTCCCTCCAATCAGCAGGGAGGGAAGGGATGCAGGCGGGGACTGGAGTTCTGCAGGAGGCGGGGAGAGCAGCAGACTGACACTATAGAGATAAACACAGCCAGCTCTGACAAGCTGTTTGTCAGCAGCGTGGCTGTGATTTATGAGGGATTGCAGAGTGCAGGGGGACCTTAGGGGGGTTTGGGATAGCAACAGAGGCTGGGCTGTATAGGCAGATCCAGCCTCTGTATGCAGATAATAATCTTCAAACCCACCTCGGGTTCTCTTTAAATACTCGGGGGGACAATGCAACACATTTCACAGGTTTGATCCTGCTTCATCAGGCAATAACGGAGTAATAGCATATGCAGTCAGTAGAAGAGCCAGGTACCTCTTCACACCTCTTACCTCAGTAGAACTAAGCCTCTAGATCAGGCTTTCTCAACCAGGGTTCCCTGGAATCCCAGGGTTCCTTGAGCACTCTGCAGGGGTTCCTTGGCATTTTCCCCCATCGTGGGGGAAGTATAATAGAGCACACTATAATAGGTGGTAGTGTAGCAAGAAGCACTAGATTGGGGGCTCAGGAGACATTATAATGAGTGGCAGTGTAATAGGGAGTAGTGAAATAAACAGCTACACATACTTGCAAAATAAATGCAGGGGTTCCTCGAGATCAAAAAATTGTTTGCAGGGGTTCCTCGAGCTCCAAAAGTTATTTGCATGGTTCCTCCAGGGTAAAAAGGTTGAGAAAGGCTGCTCTAGATGATCCAAAGGCTTCTCCAAACCTCCTCCATCTCCCTGTTCACAAGAAGCCTCTTCTTATTCCAGGTCATGCTGAGGTCCTCCATGTGCAAGGGCGGCTGCACTGCACAGGTGCAAGTACAGCCCACGCCTATGCAGTAGCATGGAGTATTTTATTCTCAGTGGAAAAAGCTGTGCATGTGCAGCTGTGTGCTACTGTGCATGCGTGGGCCGTACTAGCACCTGTGCAGTGTGGCAGCTCTCATACACAGACAGAAGCCCGACCACAAAAACATATTCAACAAGCTGTTGTGGAAAATGTTCAGAGGGACCCAGCGCTGGTTCAGTGGGGCCTAGAAGGAGGGGGAAGGCACGCGTGCACACCCCTCCCTTCTCATCTATAAGTGTGCCTGGACAGCGCTCAGGCACTGCAGTGTTGATCAAACAATCGAGAAACAATTGTCAAGGGCAACACTGCTCTAGCCTGTTGGAGTAGCTTAACTCCTATGCTGTATTCAGACTGAGGTCAGACTATCTCTGTCAGCTCTCAGCAACTAGGCATGAGGGTGTGTCAAAACACTCTGTAAATGGTGCATGGAAAGACACTACAAACAGTCACAGGAATCTGAAGAATCTCATGTATCTGGCAATCTGACAAAACAAAAATGACCAGAGTATAGTAGAGTATACGCTACTGCAGCTTCAACAGATAAATCTTTTCTCATGATCACCAAGATGTCTGTCCTAACCCCAGTAAAGCAGTTTCTTTCCACCAGCATACAGTTAATTTACAGAACCTCCCCAAAGCACAATATACTTAAAGGGACTCCGAGCAGTGCAGAAACTATGGAAAGATGCATATCATTTTAAAGCTCTCTTTCTCCTCTTTCCAATGATATATAAACCGCCGCCCTACGCCTTTTAGTTTTCTTTATTTTCGCGATTGAAATCGCGGCCGCGGCAATTTCAATCGCGAAAATAGCGAAAACTAAAAGGCGTAGGGTGGCGGTTTATATATCATTGGAAAGAGGAGAAAGAGAGCTTTAAAATGATATGCATCTTTCCATAGTTTCTGCACTGCTCGGAGTCCCTTTAAAGAAATCCCGCTGACAAAAAAGTGCCCCAAATTGATACTTACCTCAGTACCAGAGGCTACCCCCCCCCCCCTCGGGATTCCAGCTCTCCCGCCCCCCCCCCCCCCCCCCCGCAGGACATTTTCCCCTGAATACGAGAGGCTCCTGTGTGAGCTGTGCAGTGTGGCTACTCATTCATGTACAGGAGCGCGGCAGCCAACTTTTACAGGGTCCAAGGCAGTGGTCAGGAGGACAATGTGGGAAGCCTCTGGATCCTCTACAGAGGTAGATATCTGACTCTTCCCTCCCTTTATGTCACAAGTTTACTTTAAGGGCACAATAACCTATTAGACATTTTCAAAAGATTCAATAAAAACACTGCATTCAAAGAAAATCGATTGAAAAATAAGACCCTCTTGATCGACGATTATATAATAGTTTAAACATTGATCAGGAAAGGACCTTATTTTTTCAGACCAACCTGTGTGGCCACTGGGAGATGGTGGAGATGGTGGTGATGGAATCTTAATGATCGGTCGTGCTGTGCTGCATTTAGCTTAGTATCTCCATCAGGGTAAACATAAGGGGGTGTTGATTGAGTTGTAGCTAGTTAAACAAGGATAGTGGGGGGAAAAGCTTAGTTTTATGCAGGACCACGACAGCAGTCGCCAAAAAAGTTTTTTAAAAAAAAGTTCTCTAACCGCTACATTCCATTAGCTTTAAAAACGTTTAAATCTTATGTGTATGACTATGGGATTACATGAATCGTGCAGGAAAAAATCTGTCAATCTCATAATCTTGCAGATTACTTTTGGCACAATCTCCAAACAGCTGTTCACCCTCAGAGGACGGTTGACAAATATGGGTCGTACAGAGGAGGTGTGTATTGCTAGGCAACCACCACGCCAGCCACTGATACGCAGGCAGAGCTGGTGGGTAATTAACTCTTGGAAGGCTTCCTGGTTTGTGGTACAGCAGTGCTTGTTCAAGTGACAAGAAGTAGCTTTCTGTTCACACGCAGAAGACTCAGGAACATAGCAATACTCAATAAGGCTTAATACATAACTGGGGTACAGAGAAATTCATTTAGAGGACCCTAACCTCTAGCAGATAATCAGGTATCAATTGACTGTAATTAGACAATTTAAGAACACTGCAGGATCAATATAATTTTATAGTAGGTGGGTGGTACAGAGGCGTAGCAGATAGCATTCTTACTTTGCAGCACTAGGGTTCTAGCCATGGCTGTGGCGTCGGAGCAATTTTTGGGTACACTTAATAACATCTATGCTGCAAGAATAAAGCCTGATGTGTAGCTGTGTCACTAATAGAGATGGTCAATGATATGGAAATAATTCTGCATTGATGCTGGTTTATGCAAATGTATGCACCCTCTTTGCTCATGAAATCAAATAATTTGATATGTTGTTAAAATTTGGTTTGGCGACTATAAATTAAAGGGTACCTGAGACGGATGGAAAGAAAAGTTTTATACATACCTGGGGCTTCCTCCAGCCCCCTTCAGGCTAATCCAGTTGCTGTCACCTGGATCTTCTGCTATGAGTCACCGTAATTCAGCCAGTCAGCGCAGTCCGGCCGCGTGCCGCTCCCAAAGCCAGGAACATTCTGCACCTGCATAATAGTGCTGCGCAGGTGTAGTGCGCTCCCAGCGGCGGAGTGTGTGTATGTGCACTACGCCAGACTGGCTCAAGTACCTGGACTCATAGCAGAAGATCCAGGTGGTGGAGGACGACAGCGAGGGACTGATTAGCCTGAAGGGGGCTGGCTTTAATTTCATCTGTCTCAGGTTTACTTTGTTACACAGTAGTACTATACTCTACATATGCACTCCCCACATAGCTGCAGGGAATCCACTGAGAATGTTGTGCACATTGAACATAGAGGTGTTGTCTATCACCCATAATCCTGGTTCAGATTGTGCATGAAGAATGTGTAATAGAGAAAGAATCCCCTCATTTCCCGGCAGAGTACCTGCACATCACTTACATGTACCCACAGTCACATTGTCTAAGGCCTGATAGATGTTCTTTGTTCCTGTCTTCTACAAGTACTCTTACCAAGGACTAGTTTTAGTCTATGACAAACAGTATTAGAGGCAGAAGAGCAGAAGGTTAGCAGGTAACTGGTATTGTTTAAAAGGGAATAAATATGGCAGTCTCCATATCCTTCTCACTTCAGTTGTATTTTAAAATTCCTAAGCATTGGCAATTAAGAGATGCATTTCATGTTGCATACTTTCAATCAACAAAATTATAATATGCAAATTAGAGGAGTTGGAGTCGAGGAGTCGGAGGATTTTTGTACCGACTCCACAGCCCTGGTTCTACCCACAGCATCGCACTCTTCAATGCAACGCTACGGGCCATTAATCTGTCGCCACTCCCGATCCACCACAAATCGATATCACCCATCCGGAGTGATCCACTGATTTGATGGATTTCGTCTGAGAATCGACAGGACCATCGATCATTCGGGCCAACTGTAGCATTGATTTCTAGCCGATTAACTCAAGAGTAATCAAAATTCCTTGATATTAATGATAAAACAACTTCTAGGCACCTTTACTTTACAACATTAGAGACATTAGACTATGACAATGGCATGCATTAGAATGGGTAGATGTGCCGGCAGAGTCAGGCAGCATTTTGTCTGGAAAACAGTCAACTGAAATGTTTACAGACAGTTTTCTCAGAAGGTCAAAACTATAGGTGTGTTCCAAGCTTAACTTTGTTTAATGCTATGGGGAAGCATTAAATAACATATTCCCCAAGCTATATCAGTTCTAACAATCCACTCTAAAACACTTGTTTTTCCTCATTTATAATAAACTTTGAAGGACTTTAAACAGCTTATGCTGGGCACACACTTCTAGATTGCCAATGGATGACATGCAGATACCAATACTCCTTGCCCATCCCTCATACCAACCCCGGCAGAAGGTTCAGATTTTGGCTTTCAGAACACAGGATACGGACAAGTTAGAGCGCCCAAATAAGCAGTGTACAAAAGTCTAAGGAAGGTACAGTAACAAGGGTTTAGCTTCAGGAATTACCGTAGATTAAGGCTTGGTGGCAAAGACTGGGTAAAATGAACAAAAATAATCTTTGCTTTTTGCTCCGGAGCCTAGATTGATTCATCAAATCCACTGTGCCATACACCTGGTGTCGGAACACATAGCACCATTTCTGCATGAATCTCCCAGTGAAACCAGCACAATTCCTTAATAACCGAAGCATAGGGCATTGTTACCAGCAATGCAAGAAATAAAGAACTCTTTTTACCCCTTGGCTTCTCCTCCCTACTTACTATAAAACAGACAGCTGGAGGTGACTCTCCTGTTCTGTACTCCTGCCCTTTGTGCAGCATGACATGTAGTGAATGGTGGATTTACAAAAAAGGCAGGAAAGCGCTCATTCAAGGCCCGATTGTTTTAGAAAAAACTTGCCTAGGGCCCAATACACCTTAGACTGCCAATATCAGACAATCTTTCATGACCGTTTCAGGTGACTAATCTAGTGTGTGTACAGGTGTCCAACAAAGTCTATAGACTTGTGGATGGTTTCCTGCTGTTGCTGGTAGTCCCCCCTCCACTCTCCATAGACCAGAATAGACTGCTCAGCAAAACAATATGTTTGAATGAGGACCTGTCAACCAGAACAATTAGCTTCGGCTCGGGATCGCTTTAAGCACTGATTTATGAAATAGCTTTTGCATTACACAAAGCAGCAATACTACTGCAATAGTGCACAATTAGGGACGGTCAATAAGAGGCATATGCTTCTGAGTTGAGAACGATTATGCTGATTTTATATGCAAGTTTACGCAGCTTGAAAATGGACCAATCAATCCCACCTTAGCGTGATTCAGCCCCATGGGCAAGCATCCTTTTTCAATATGAAACACATTCTATCTTGCTCTTTTGTGTGCATTGGATGATTTACCGGGAAAAAAAAGTCAGCATCTTTTTCTTTGCGATTCAATTGGTCCATTTTTAAGCTGTATTAATTTGCACTGAAAATTACCACAATCCTGCATAGTGTTGGTGTTTGTATGAAGTCACGTGAAACGCACCATGAAGCGCGGGTAAGTCAACTCCCCCTGACCATGTCTGCAGGCTCAGTGCTGAATGGTGCTGAAGTGTGGTGTTCTGGTGAATTCGGAACAATATTCCAAACAGCAACACTTATCCTCCATCCACTCCAAACAATTTACATCTCATTGTTCATCTATAGTCACAATAAATCCTGTACAGTCTGAACAACCAGACACAGCTTCTGTCATGGATGTTTAGGACTACTATAATGTATCAATTCAACTGCTTGAAATCTTATCAGTCATTCAAATATGGCCGACTCCAAATTGTTATTTTTTGAAAAAAAAAAAAATAATAATAATAGAGGCTATCAAAATACAGTATAAGCTAATACTAACAAACAATAATGTATCCCTTTTGCCTACAAATATAAAACATACAGATACAAGCGGAGATGTAAAGGAATTACTTGCTGAAAAGGGAGAATTAGACAGGCTGTTCTCTATAAACACACACTGGGTGGATTTCTGTGTTCTTCTTGTCTCCTGTGCAAGAGTTCAGGTTCACTTTAAGCCTTTTACTTTTGTTTCCCAAATGCAGTAGAATCTTGTTATAGTAAACTCTGGTATACTAAACTTCTGGCTATAGTAAACTCAGTTCTCAGCAAATGTGTCTGTATAAATGTACGACCAATTCTGATATAGTTAACTACTTTTGCTGGTCCCTTGGAGTTTACTATAAATGGATTTTACTGTAGTGCAAAAACGCAGAACAAAAGGAAGCTTTATTTTTATTTTATTTTAAAGCAGGAGTGTCACCATAAAAATCAAATTTCAACAGCAACTGGTCTGAGTGTATTAAGTGATAAATATGCTAATCCTATATTCAAAACTTTTTCTGCCGTTATGATTTGGAGTTTTCACCTACTTAAGGAGTGCTGGCCCTTTAGTAGTCAATGCCAAGCAGTTGCATGCTGGGGGTTCTTTTTATCTATAATATATTCCTCTTCTTCCCTTTATTTCCCTGCCAGCTGCTTATCTGAAACATGATCCCCTGCTCACTTGTGTTTACAAGCAAGGCTGAGGTGACTCAGCGATTGGAGGAGACAAGAAAAAAAAAAGTAAAGGGCAGAAATGACATCAGGATATAACCTGAACTGTGGGCAAAAGACATGGCCCCCACCAGGAACAGAATCCTCTTCATTTACTATATAACATTCACTGAAATCAAAACGTGAACAGTACAAAACATGTGTTATGTAAGTAGATCAAGTATTTATCTACTTATATAGGGTTTTTTTTCCCTGGCATAGTATGGCTAAGCCTACTGCTTTAAACACTTAACGACCGCCTAATGCCGATAGGTGGTGGCTGGTCGTAAGTGGGTTTCTATGGAGGCCGTTTCCTGTCAGTTCACGGAGGGTGTCTGACAGGTCCGATCGCGGCTCGCAGGCTAATTGTAAACACCCGGGGAAGAAATACCCGGTGTTTACAGCGTACGGCGGTGCTATCGCAGCAGCGCCGTAAAGGAGATCGGCGATCCCCGGCCTCTGATTGGCCGGGGTTCGCCGGCATCTGATAGGCTGAAGCCTATCAGAGGCGATACAGGATGGATCGCTGTCCTGTACCGCCCGTACAGAGAAGGGGAGGGAGGGAAAGCGAGGGAGGCGGAATATCGCTGTGGCGGGGGGGGGGGGGGGGGGGGGGCGGGGGGTGTGGCTTTGAGGAGACCCCCCCCCTGCAAGGCACAAACAGGCGGCGGCAATCAGACCCCCCCCAGCAGAACATCCCCATAGTGGGGAAAAAAGGGGGGGGGAAGTCTGATCGCCCTGCCTGCAACACAATCTGTGCTGGGGGCTAAACAGCCCACCCAGCACAGATCATAGAAAAATCCCCTGGTCCTTAAGTGGTTAAAGCATTGCTTACTTACTCCAGTCTTTTCTGTAAGACAACTTCTATACATCTTGCAAGAATTGTTACTTGAAAGAATATCAGCACTTACCCACACAGGTGCATGTTGGAAATTCAGCTTGAGCTATCTTGGCTGGTGTGTCCAACAAGCTTTTTGTTGGTGAGGTCAGATAATTCAATGGGGATTCCAAAAACCCACTGAGAGTAGGATTAAAAGGCAATTCACTTTTTGTAGGAGTTCCATCAAGTTGCTGATTTTCCTCTGAGTAGAAGCATGTAGTAGACACCACTGTAATAGCACCAGAAGATTCGATTTTGATCTTTTTAGGAGATTTTGTAGAAAACAAGTTCTCAAAGTCCTCAGACATCTCTTGTGGCAGAGTCGTGTTTGAGGGAGTGGGGTTAGAATGAGTGTTTACCCGTGTGGTATTATCAGCTGGTAAAATGTGAGAAAGAAGGGGGTGTTTGGACTGTAAACCCATTCCTGGTTTTGGAGGACCGTCACCATTCTGAGGTGGGAGGTCTGAACCAGGGAGTGGAAATTCATTGCCAAATTCAGCTTCAAACTGCCTAATTAGATCTTCAAATTTATCATCAATTAGGTCATTTTGAGCAGAAGCATGACCTGAGGTTTCCTGATGGTTATCAGAGTCAGCCTGACCAGAGCTAGAGCTGTTATTATCTATGGAAGGTGTAGGACATGAATCTTTTGCACCAAATGTGTTAGACTGAGGCATAGCCTTTCCTTGTCTATCTCCTTGACTTACAGTGCACATTTCCTGAGTGTTTAAACTGTAGCTGTTAAGGTTAGGAAGCGAAGGATCAACTTTTTCACCTGACTGAGGCTCTACACTTGGAGCTCGACGAATCTCTTCTATTTTAATTTGAGACAGCGGCATGAACACAGGCTGGCCTTCTTTGTGTCTAGGTTTTTTAATTTGTACTTGTTTACGCGGGGGTTTAACTTTTGTTTCCGTTTTCTTTTTTGAAGGTGAAAGTTTTCGCTTTTTCCTCTCTTTAACGGGTTTATCTACAGTCTTTGGAATCTTTTGTAAATTTGGGACCCACCACGGTGGTTGTTCTTGCGATCCCTCCTGCACATTGTTTGGATCTAAGAAGAGGTTACGTTTATGATGTAGATGTTGCTGGAGCGCCGCCTGAGCAGTCCTGTGGAAGTCTGGCTCCTGGAATAGCTGCGACAGTTGTTGATCTGGAGACATTTTGTACATCTCTGCTGCAGCCGCTGCTGCCGCTGCGGCAGCCGCTGCTTTCTTTGCTGAACTTTGCTTTGTCTTTTTAACTTTGGTGGGCAAAGATTTAGGACCTTTGAACACAGACCCAATGTACTCATCTGCATTACCAAGCAACTGCTTCAGTCCAGTCATGGGATCCGAAGAGGTTTTGAATTGCTCTGAGCCTTGAGTCCACTGCTGCATGAACTCTGCTTTTGCAGGGGTGGAGTTGGGGTTCTGTAATACTGGAGAGCTATGAGGGAGGTGGGTTTCTGGAATGTATTGTCCTTCTTGAAAACTGGATTTCTTACTTTGCTCCCAAGAAGTTTGCCTCGAAGCTTGTGAAAGAGGAAGTGCATCTTTACCAGTGTACTGCTGATTCTGGAACAGTTCATTGCAGGCTAGAGGAAATCCATTACCTTGGTCATTCCTTGCAGAGGGGAAATGTGTAAGAGCTCCATGGGATGAACCATTGGGACAATCTGTGTTTGGCTGTGGAAGTGCAGAGGACAGTTGTGTAAGAGCTTCTATTGCAATTGCAGTTTGAAGACTTATGTTCTTCTCTTTAGCAATACTCAGTGCATTCTGAGAAAAGGGTAGGGTACCATAATTACATTTTGCAATTTTGTTTTCTAGGGCAAGCACCTGATCTTTATGGTAAGAACTATCAACTATTTCTCTTCTGACTTGATTAAGGGGGTTCTGTGAGCTATCAGGATGGTCCTTTACAGCAGATCTTATCTTATTTTCTAACCATTCCAAGTAGTCTGGACACTCCGGTCCATCACAGTTACAGTTAGGTGGCTTCGTGCCACGTTTTGCAAGTTTCAAAGCTGCTTTTAGAGTGTTTAGATCTTCGGGACAATCGGGAGGTTTGTTTGCTGGAAGGCCAGAGGATTCTCTGCTCATTTCATAATTAAACTTTTCATACAGTTGCATTGATACCAGTGAGAGTGCCCCTGATGTTGGAACCCCATAGGACATGGCCTCAGCTACAGCAGAGAATGCTACTAGGTTTTTGGCATCTTCTAGGCTTGAGCTGTTGATGGAAGCAGCGTGACTGTGTGCAGGAGGGATTTCCCAATTGATTTTTTCTTCAGAATTCTGGGGGACAGGGGTATTGCTTAACCAAGAGTTTGCTTCCATTAAAAGCCCGTTCCCCAAGTTTTTGCATCCCTTATTTAGCAGGCCAGCATCACATTCCAGGTTCAACCTTCCTTCTTCAACATGATTAACTGGCCTTTTTTCCATTTGGTCTGTATTGAGTCCATCAACTGAATTGCTTTCAGAACAACTCTGTGGATGAAAAACAAAAAATACCATGAGTATTACAGAAGCAAATGACTAGCGAGTCCTAAAAAAAATTAGAACATTTGTATTAACATGAATGAATAACTTTATGTAAATCTTGTCAAGCTTTGTAAACCTTGTCTCTACTGTAACTTGTAATCATATATTTACATATAATAAGCCATATTGCAGCTAACAGACATTCCCTCAGAGCTCGTTCACACTAGGGGCTTTTTATTTTTTTTTAAGCGCTGGCGATTTTCAAAATCGCCCTGAAAGCGTTTCCGCAAGGATTCTCTATGACAAAATTCACATCTGAGCGGTTTTCGTTTCCGATCGGCTCAGATAAGCGTGGGCCATTTTTCAGGAGATTCCACCTCAATGGAAGGTATAGGAAAAACGCAAAAGGATCACAAAATCGCTTTGTGCAGTGATTGCATGAGCGGTTTTAAGAATAAATACATTCTTTTATTCTTTTCCAGATCAAAGAGTTCACTTTCTGACTGACGTCAGGAAGTGAAAAAACGCAATTGCTCTGCAAAAGTGATTAGAAAAGCACTTAACAAAACCGTCCATCGCACAGAAATCAGGAAAAAAAAATGGCTTCAAAAAACTCCCAACGCGAACGGACACGCGAAAGGACACTCGAGCGGAATGCAATGTGAACGAGGCCTAAATAGGTTTAGATTTCAGTTCCCTCACTTAAAATTGCAAATCTGTAATTCGTATATGTGCACTACTGATTTAAATGAAATAGCATTCAGCGACAAATAATAAATTTAAAAGAGGTAAATTAAAGGGAAAAAAACATGCCTAAGGTTTTCATAAATCTAGAGACTTGAGCAGATGTAATAAGGCCAGTAAAAGTAAAAATAGAATGAGGCTTCTCATTCATAAGTGATGGCATCCATCACATGACGAGAACCAATAGGTAAGCTCAATAGGTTAAAAATTAACTACTTCCTGTTGATACTGAAGGAATTGTTTCTGACTCTTACTTTCCTTAAAATTTGCGTAATGTTCTCCAGCGTATCCTTTGAAAAAAAGAACAAAAAAGCAATCAGCTATTTTGGCCAGTCTGCTAGCACAAGGGAACCACAATAGAGAAGAAATATCATGGGTGCAACTACCCGGGGTAATAGGAGTAATACTGTGGGCTGGCCCTTGGAAAACCCCACCAGACAAAACTAAAATTATGGCAAACTTGAAGCCTTTAACACAGTAACCCTTAGGGCTGGTTCACACAAACCTTTACTGCCGGCCACGGCGCCCATTGTTGAAAGCCTGTAAAGTCGATAACCATCGTTTGCGCGATCATTTCAATCCTGATTTAACCCTGGAAGCAACACGTTGCTTCCCGGGTCGCTTAAATAGTACATTAGACACTTTTGAACACTGGCTAGATTGTGGACTCCTAATTCATGGAAGGCAAAGATGTCAACCTTAATGAGCAAATGGGTGAAAAAAAGTGGTGGAAATAAATTAAAGGGATGAATATTGTTAGAACCCAAAGTAGAAATTATGTATTTGTTAAAATATGGGCAGCAAGGGAGATAATTAAGTATACAAAAGACTTTCAAAAGCCAGTGCCATGGAATTTACTAAGAGGAGATAAAAGAATTTACACTATGACGATAGACCTTTCTTGGGCTTGGGATGGTTTAATGGACTTAATTATTATCCTATTTCACATTTTTCTTTCCCTCCTTCTTTCACTTCTTTAATCTTCCTTTTTGTCTTTTAGTTTAGTTTTTGTCTTTTGATTCTTAGTTACAAAAACTGAAACAGTGGCTCAAGATAAGCTTGATATTATGAGCTGTGTTCACATGACTCCATACTGTCTCCTTCCGGCTTTGGAAGGAGGAAGTATGGAGTCATGTGAAGTGTGCAGTTAAGCGCAGGTAGTGAACTCCCCCTGACCCTGTCCGCTTCTGATATGGTGCTGAAATGTGGTGTTCAGCATTATCTGGATGTTCCAAATTCATTATGCCGAATTCAAAACACCAACACTAATTTTTATTCTGTAGATGAAATAGGATTGCTCCTACTTGTCAAATATACACATGTGAGATTTCATCATGGACACCCACAGACAGCTGCCTCCGTGAATAAGAGATGTATCAATCCATTGTGATGGCCACAAGCAAAGGATTGTGTATCAGTGACAGCTGTAATCCTCCTAGTAGTGGGGATGTAGTGGAGTCTTCTTCATGCTTTAAAGCAGAGGCACAAAAGCAGATGCCAAAACCCAATAACTGCTGCAGCACACCTAATAGTGATAAATTAAACTCCCATAATCTCCCAATGCCAGTAATAACACTAGATAAGCAGAGTTTTAGGATTTAAAACAAAATGGGGGCATTTTTGAGGATAAAACACATGTAATCAACTTAATCTAAATAATCCTGTATAACAATAATCTTATTTCTACTGTATTTTCCCATTTCAAACAAGGGGATCTCTGGAATAGATGTATCATTGGGTTTGTGTTGATTTGTATGAATATCTGCCTTGTGAATCAGCTGTTACGAACATATCAAATGATATGTGATGTATTTTGTCTGACTAGGTGACACACAAAGGGCTTGATTCACAAAAGGGTGCTAACTTAGCACACCTGAAAGCCCCTTAGCATGCCTAAAGCCCTTTAGGACGTGCAAAGTTTCAAGCGCTAAGTAGTTTAAGCGAAACGTTGCACCAGGTGCAATCAAACAGTCACATCGGGGTGCGCCATTTCGGTGCAATGTTTTAGGCGCACCCGGTGCGACGTTTCGCCCGCACCGTGCTAAACTTTGCGCACGATCAATAAAAGCTTTGGGCACGCTGACTGCTTAGCACCCTAGTTAGCACGCCCAAAGCTTTTAGGCGTGCTAACAGAGTTAGCACCCTTTTGTGAATCAAGCCCATAGTCTTTATGCAACTAAAATAAAACCGCACTCTTCAACAACAGGGTTCGCAAAGAGGACAGGAACAAACCCACAACACTAAGTGGCATGCAGGACTTTAGGGAGTTTAAAGTGGACCTGAACTCTTGCACAGGACAAAAGGAAAACAGAGAAATGCACCCTGTATGCATTTAGAAAGTTTAGGCTGTCTAAATCCCCCTCATCTGTGACAAAGCACATCTGTAATTTGATCTCTCAGCTGTGTCCGCTGGCTGCCTTGGCAGAGCTGCTAATTTGTAAACACAGGATAATAACCCTATATCTGCTTCCATGAAAGCAGGAAGTAGACACGCTTCAGATTTATTGCAGGATTTGTATCAACTGTAACAAATAAATGTTTTTCTTTAAATTAATTAAAAATTTCATTATCTTTTAGAGCAGAGAGGAAGTTCTGAGTTCAGGTCTGATTTAAAGAGAAGGATGTAGACCAAGGACTGCACTGCACTGTACACCTATTACGCAATCTCACTTCAAGCAAGGAAACCAATATGTCCCCCGTGAGGACTGCAGGTTTAATGAGGCTCAATATCCACAATTCACCTGATATCTAGAGATTGTGTGGTCTTCTAAATAAGTCATATGAGGGAGCTTGAGAGGGGCATGATTTGATTGATGTGATGAAAAACATTTAATGAGGTTTCTATTAGAACAGTTCAAAATAAAAATCAAAAATTAAAATTTAGCCTTTCTAGTAACCCTACAGAACCTCAACCAACACACATTAAATGATGTTCCTCTTCCAGAATCAACCCGCATAAAAAGATGCCCACCTATCCAAATGGAAGCAGGGTCCTGTACATGTTATCTGCTCATCTACCCCAACACTCTTCCTGAAGGTCACTGGTACCCCCGGACAAGGCACAATGACATCTAAAGCACCTACACTAGGGAGATAGAATTTCATGGAAACACAAATACATATGGCTTACAGCCTTGTCGGATGTCGATTCTCAATAAAACAAATTATGTAGCATTAAAATGAAAATTAAACTTCATCAAAAAGCTTCCAAGCCAATTAACCTGGTCTTAAGGGGCCCATACACTGAGCCGATTTTCTGGCCGACCAATCGATCCAGATCGATCAATCGATTGAAAATCGGTTGGCCAATCGACCGATCGATGGCCGATTTCGATCGATTTCTGTCGAACTGGCAGGGTGGAAAATTTAGGTCGATCTGATGAGATTGCTTATCAGTTTGCATTGGCCTTAATGGAAATCTGATGGCAAAAAAATGCCATCAGATCGAATTTCAATAGATTTCAAACTGAAATCTGTTGGAATTCTTTCCTGGTAAAAAATGTTCTAAGAACGCATCAGATAGATCATCAGATGCATTTCTTATCTATCTGCTGCCAATCTGACGAGTGTATGGGCACCTTTAGGGGCACCAAAGTCCTCATATTCCAGTAGTCCTTACTTAAAGAAATGGCAAATTGTATACAAAACCATTTCTTAAGCAAGAGTGAAATAAACCAGTGTAAATGGCACAGTGTCACAAGGTGGACATGAAGGTCTCTGTGGGCATCTACAAGCCCACCATAATGTGGAAGAGCAGTGAAAAGTACACATTCAGCATCGTTACACACATTTTCTTCAGCCGAAAAGTACCATTGTGTGCTGATGAAGCTGCATGGGGTTAAACGGGATTTTTATCCAGCAACAGAGCCTCGCTGTCTAAGCCAATGAAATCCCACACCAGCCATCACAGTCAGTCATCTGCTGCCTCTTTGTCTGTTGTGCAGGAGCACAATGAAAGCCAGGCTTGTCCAAACGCTGCATCTCCTCAAACTAACATCTTCCGAGCTGCATTCTCTAAGCCAGCATCAGTGCTGGGCATTGTATTCCAGGAATCCTTCTCCTGGAAGGAATATGCTTAATACTCACACCCTGCACACACCGAAGTAGTCTGGGGTGTTTTCTTTGCAAAATAGCTTTCTCTGCATACACAGAATACATCCTACATAACCTTACAGAATACATCCTATATAGCCCTGCAAAAATCACATAATGTACAAAAGGAACATGAGAAAACAGGCTTTACAATATAGAAGAGTACCTGTAAAAAGAAAAACAACAGAAAACATACACACACTATTTTCAATTCCAAGTACAACTTGAGGTCAACGCTATAACCTTAGGGGTAAAGGTTGCAGACATTGCTCATGTGATGGAAATTTTGTACCCTCCATGAAAATGAATAGTATTTGGTTTCAATCAGAATGCTGCCTTTGATAAATTAAGCCCTAATCAACTACACACAGGTGTCACAAAAGCATCACAGTCCATGCGTTACAAGATAATTCTACGGACCAAGCCAGCTACACAAAGCACATGATTATAGGCGTAATAACAACGACTAATCTTTGCATTAACCCTTTGCTACCACGATTTTACATGCTACACCCGAGTCTATAAGGGTTTGAAGATCTACAAGGCCAAGTTCATGGGCTTAACATCACAAATACCAGACGAGCTAGAAAACTTACATTTGAAGAATCCGGTGGAGTAATTAGAAGGGAACAAGGGGGAAAAAAAAAACAAAAACAGAAAATGAGGAAGCTCAAGAAGGAAGAGTAGTCCTGGGGCTTTAAAAGACGTGAGAGTAGAACTGGTGAGCAGGAAGCTGCTTAGAGATTCAGCCTACACACACCTCACCCTCCCCCCTTCTAACAGCTGTAGGGGCCATTAGCCCTGTCAAACAGCACACGTACATTCTGTAAACAGCATACAGGCTCGCCTCTCTGCTGCAAACTGCGGAGAGAATGGACGCAACAAGATCGGGAAGCAATTTTTCCCTGCAAAGACAACAGCAATAGAGCAGCAGAGTCCGAAGCAGCATTCTGCCTCGCCCCGGTGGCCCTGTTGCGTCCGCTCATTTAAAAGAAGCGGAAAAAGACTGCAATTATTTTAACTCTGTCTTCTCAAACACTAGCTGTGCCCAGAAGAAGAAGAAGAAAGAAAACAACATTTTCTCCGCGGTTCTCAAAGTGTTGGCCGTTAGTTTTAAGTTTCACTTCTTTCTGGCACAGGGTGTGCGGAAAGACAGAGAGAGCTCCCATTCTTTCCCCGATCCTAGTCCCATCTTCCCGTATGATGTAATCTGGGAAGCCCTAGCAGATAAAGCGGAGTCCGTCCTACGACTACGTAACGTTGCCTGCCAATCAGACGCCGGGCACAGCTTCAGTTGCGCGATGTGCGATCGTTTTTGCAACAAATCCACCAGAGTAATCACGTGGCTATAGCGCTGGCATTCCTGTTGAGTTAGCTGTCCTTGAAACTGCTTACTTAATGCCACTACGCTTAAGAATATTCTGCATAAAAACCCGTCCATCACATCGGTCATAAGTTATGACCTTGGTTTCCCGTTTTTCTTATTAAAAAAAAATGTTTTTGAAGCAGTCATGTGATGGTTAACAGTGACACATGTAGGAGGGCAAGAGAAACCCTCAAATGTATGACAAATCGAGCTGATGCACATAACACCTGTTCTTTGCTCTATACCATTCTCCTGTAAGGCCCTGAAATTCAATCCACCAAAGAGATTTTAGGCAGAAATATCTGCTACATATTTGCATTAACATTGTTCAAAACTCGACACAACTGGTCTTAACACGAAGTACTCATAATAATGAGATTCCAGTCATGAGACACCTACATATTACACATGCCATGTTGGCTATTGGATAGACTGGAGAGTCAAAATGTTGCTGAACACAGGCCTCTATGGAAAATCATGGAAGATGGGCTGTGTTTATAAATTTCAAACAAACTCCCACTGACTTGGACATCTCAAAAATCTTGTCCATATTCTCTCTTGCATAAACTACTGCAACCTTCCTGCATTCAATCTTCCAACTAGGTCCACTGTCGGACTGTTTGGGATAGATGGTAGCGGACCAATGGACCGGATGAAAAGTATGCTTTCCTATGGGTCCCGTGTGTCAAGTTGTGGGTAGCGGCCTGCTGTAGCGGGTTGGGTACCTGTTTTGATTCTTATCAGGTTGTGGTGCGGGTTGGGTCGCAGGTAGTGAAAGCAAGAATGACACAAGATCTTAAACACTTCTTTGGCTTTGGGCTTGTGTGTACAAGCCCTACTCCATAGAGCCAAATTAATCCATGCCATGCACTGATGAGGATCAAACAATCCGAAACAGTCTGTATGCATGTTGGATTATTATGGCTCTGTACATATTAACAAGCTGACACATCATTGCATTCCAGCGGTTCTGGAGGTGTGTTTAGCTTCTAAGGGTACAATGGTTAATTTGCATATATTCAGCAGTGGTGCCTGGGAGACATCTCGAGCTCACTCCAACCTGAATTATCGCAAATTCTTTCTGTTTTAGGAAAGCAAACTTTTGTTTTTGTGTAAAATAGGTTTCACTTACTTTACAGCCTTCCAGTGAGACTACCATTGTATATTTTATAATAAAATGGAAAAAGCAGGTCGCGAGTCTGGAGACCTGCAGGTACCAGATTCACCAAAAAGCAGGTTGCGGGTCGAGTGCGGGTCTGAAAAATTAGACCCGCGCAGGCCTCTAACCTGAAGGCTACACGTAGTATTTGGAACTGCTCAACACTTATCTTAATGTTTTAACTCAGCTGCATCTTAGATTTATGCAACCTATAAGTACTATTTTTAATACATACTGATTTGGGTCACCGTACCAAGCTTCCTCAGAAATGTTACATATAGTTGCTCAATCTGGCTATTTTTCACTGAACCAGACAATCTAATGTATGAAGATTCTCTGCAAAAAGTGCATGTTAACTGATCTTGGAAAACCTTGTACAATCACTTTTGGTCCTTCCTGGTAAAATAATAATGGCCTTTGGTTGTAACAGAAATACATTAGTCTAATTTATTCATACTCCAAATATAAGCCACAGACGATTGAAGGGAACTAAGTGCAGTTAAAGGGTGCTAGCACCTTAGTAAAGCAATTTATTGAAAATTGCGCAAAAGGTGGATCAGCGCAACACCAGGCCGCCTCCGAATGGCCTCCAATCAGAGGTGCGCTGAGCCCCCCCAGAAACTACAAACGCACCTTGAACCCAAACAGAAGCTCTGCATATACACCAAAAGCATGGCTGTTAAGTGGGAGCAGCTGACCAAAAACGAAATAAATTAGTACATAGCAAGGAATTGAACAGCGCTACTTAAAAACAGGCAAGTGCCTACCTGAAAAAGAGTGCAAGCCCCACTTGTGGGATATAATACACACCGAGCATACACATGACCTGTCTACCACTGGAGGAGGATGTTAGTTTCCTGTAACAGCTTGCATGCAACCTATTAAGTACTCGTCCCTCCCACTGCGAAGAAGTCAATCCTCCATGGGAGGGGCCTAACACTAACTAAATCCTAACCTATGTATATGCATAGCCTGGGTGCGGCTAATCAAATAAAATCGAAAATTGAAAATTGCGCAAAAGGTGGATCAGCGCAACACCAGGCCGCCTCCGAATGGCCTCCAATCAGAGGTGCGCTGAGCCCCCCCCAGATTCAAGATTTGGGTTCAAGGTGCGTTTGTAGTTTCTGGGGGGGCTCAGCGCACCTCTGATTGGAGGCCATTCGGAGGCGGCCTGGTGTTGCGCTGATCCACCTTTTAGCTGAAGGTGATTAGCCGCACCCAGGCTATGCATATACATAGGTTAGGATTTAGTTAGTGTTAGGCCCCTCCCATGGAGGATCGACTTCTTCGCAGTGGGAGGGACGAGTACTTAATAGGTTGCATGCAAGCTGTTACAGGAAACTAACATCCTCCTCCAGTGGTAGACAGGTCATGTGTATGCTCGGTGTGTATTATATCCCACAAGTGGGGCTTGCACTCTTTTTCAGGTAGGCACTTGCCTGTTTTTAAGTAGCGCTGTTCATTTCCTTGCTATGTACTAATTTATTTCATTTTTGGTCAGCTGCTCCCACTTAACAGCCATGCTTTTGATGTATATGCAGAGCTTCTGTTTGGGTTCAAGGTGCGTTTGTAGTTTCTGGGGGGGCTCAGCGCACCTCTGATTGGAGGCCATTCGGAGGCGGCCTGGTGTTGCGCTGATCCACCTTTTGCGCAATTTGTTAAATTTTATTTGATTAGCCGCACCCAGGCTATGCATATACATAGGTTAGGATTTAGTTAGTGTTAGGCCACTCCCATGGAGGATCGACTTCTTCGCAGTGGGAGGGACGAGTACTTAATAGGTTGCATGCAAGCTGTTACAGGAAACTAACATCCTCCTCCAGTGGTAGACAGGTCATGTGTATGCTCGGTGTGTATTATGTATTTCTATAAAATGTTTACATGTTTGTTAATGGCATTGCTGCCTCTTCAAGTTACATACTAATTTGGAATTACTATCCCTCTACAATACAGCAACAAAGGATTTGGTTACAGTAATATTTGATCCCTTCTAGAGATTATTTGATATTGTATCTCAAAGAAGTCAAATTACATACTCCAAAGTGTATAAATACATCATAAAAGAGGAAAATATGGCCCAGAGAGAACAAGCGAACAGTCTTAAAGCGGATCCGAGATGAAAAACTAACTATAACAAGTAACTTGTCTATATATCTTATCTAAAGTTTAGATAGTTTACACAGCAAATCTAGCCGCAAAGAGCTTCAACAGAATATGGTTATTTCTTCCTGTGATATAATGACAGCAGCCATGTGGTTTGTAAACATTACACACAGGCAGGCTTATCTGCATCTTGAGCACTCAGCCTGTGAAAAAAACCTAATCCCCCCTCCTCCCCTCTGCCTCTGAAATCTCTGGCTAGTAATACCTCCCCCTCCTTCTGTCCAGACTGAGCTCCCATGAGCCCTTGCTACTGTCTGAAGATGCTCTCTGAAAACCTGTTGGCGTGCCTTGTTTAGTTTATAGGGAATTAGAGTATTAAAATAAAAACAAAAAAGTATTTAGCTTGAAGAACACCCTATAAACAATAGGAAAGGAACACAATTATGCAATGAGTAAAAGTTCATCTCGGATCCACTTTAACCACTTTACCCCCACACGTACGGATTTCTCCTTCCCTTTTTCCATCCTTTCACCACCAGGGACGGAGAAATCCGTACTTTCCGCGCTCCCGCCGCTGCCCGCGCTCCTGCTCGCTCTAGCGCGCACTCCCGCTCGTAAACATGCCGCCGCCCACTCGCCCGGAGATCAATGAACGGGAAAATCCATTCCCGTTCGTTGATCTAAGCCCTGCAATGATCCGCTGCTTCTCCGATAAGCAGCGCGATCATTGTAAAGAAGAAGAAGAAAAAAAAAAATAATAACTTTCCCAGCCTCCTTTTCCTAGTCTCCGGAAGGACGGTTGCAGGTCGCATTAAACAAAAAGTTACTGTTGCCATCTTGTGGCCAAATAGTAAAACTACACCCTAAAGCATTTTTTCACATACAAATACATTAGTTTTACACAGAAAATTAACTCCTTACCTCCCACACTCCCCAATTTTTTTTTTGTAATTAAAAAAAAAAAATTACAATTAAAAAAAATACATAAATAGTTACCTTAGGGACTGAACTTTTTAAATATTTATGTCAAGAGGGTATTATACTGTTACTTTATAAACTATGGGCTTGTAATTAGGGATGGACGCAAAACTGAAAAAAAATGCACCTTTATTTCCAAATAAAATATTGGCGCCAAACATTGTGATAGGGACATAATTTAAACGGTTTTATAACCGGGACAAATGGGCAAATACATTTCATGGGTTTTAATTACAGTAGCATGCATTATTTAAAAACTATAAAGGCCGAAAACTGAAAAATAATACATTTTTTCCCACATTTTTTTCCTATTTTCCCATTAAAACACATTTAGAATAAAATAATTCTTGGCATAATGTCCCACCTAAAGAAAGCCTAATTGGTGGCGAAAAAAACAAGATATAGTTAATTTCATTGTGATAAGTAATGATAAAGTTATATACGAATGAATGGAAGGAGCGCTGAAAGGTGAAAATTGCTCTGGTGCTCTAGGGGTAAAACCCCTCAGTTGGGAAGCGGTTAAGAACAGTCACCCCGTGTGGCTGTTTTTGGTTATGGGAGATTAAGGGCCCATTTTCACTAAGTGCAAAATCGCAATGCGAATTTGCACATGAACACTGAAATTAATGCAGTTTAGTTGAGTGGTTTCCATTAAAAGATTTTTTTTCCAAATGTGCTGCAGAAAAAAATATGGACCGAATGCTGGAGATTTCGGCACCATGCACTGTCCCGCATGCGAATCGCGATTAATAAAAGTCAATTGTCCCGTATGCAAATTTGCGCATCCGGTTTCCCATCAAACATGCTTCTTCCTGTTTCCTGTGTAGTCACAGTGATGTCATGTTGCTATAGAGATTAAAAAATTGGATGCATGGATTGAATTTGCATTAAAAACACACATAAAAACACAAATTTCAAAATTGCATTTGATTCACATATGGGAATTCAGATGCAAAACACACAGTATACCAGTGGATATAGGCCCTAAATCAAACCTGTGGATGTGCGCTAAACAAACAAGTAGCTTACGTACCAAAAGGCAACTCTCACTAACTAGTCTCTGTCGAGTTCAAAGGGCCGTAAGTGTTTGGCTATCATGCCCCCCTCCCATGCCTCCAACTGGCCCAATGGCATGCTTCCGCCAACCCTTTCCATGCACATTTCACATCAGTTACTGATTGATGGCTTTGTCACCCATACAAGAATCAAAAAGGGGATCCGCACACAGACTTCTTAAGGAACAATAAGTTTGTTGTCCCAATGCACACATACACAATTATAATTCACAAACAGACAAAGCATATCCCTGTCTGTTGCCTTGACAAAGGGGACCTATCTGGCCCCAAAACAATTGTCGGATTGGATGAATCATAATTGTATATGTGTGCACTGGGACAATAAACTTAATTGTTCCTTAAGAAGTCTGTGTGTGGATTTGGATTGCTACGGGATACCCAGCACTACTCCACTTCTTGGTGTATGTTTTTTGTTAGTCAAATAGTAAGGAAGGCAGGTGTTCGTAGAAGAGTCCTATGAGAACTCACAAGATCTCAATAGAGTCCAGTTTGGGACAATACCCAGTGCTGCCAAGATAGTAGGGCTGTATACTGCACAGTCTTATCGGTAGTTGGTGAATAGCCAACTATAGAATCTTTATCCTATGTCTATGGTTTTCTGATCACCCATGTTTCTGAAAATCTGTCCCAATCAATGTTGTAAGCATATTGTTACCCAATCATTCCCAATTAAGAGATGAACTTCAATGACGACTTTCCATGCAAACCTTCACTAACTTGAAGCTGAGCCAATCCCTCCAGTTCTCAGACCTTTTAATACTTGACTGACTGACACATCCTTCTAGTAAGCTGGAGAGAATGCCAGTGGCCACACATGAGCAAATCTGAATAAGACACTGCACAAGTTCTGAAAAGAAAGTGTTTGTACATGAAAGAAGTAAAAAGTGCATGAGCGCTTTCTTTCACTGGGCATGTGCGGTTCACGACTTGTGCATGCCCAGTCCACAATTGCTTGTGCACTGCTCAAACTTCTAGAACGCTGAGCAGCGAGATCAAAAAAGAGACCCCGAAGACAAGGAGCAGCATTAATAAATAAAAAGAATTTCACTTACTTACCTGGGACTTCTGCCAGCCCAACTGCAGTCGCCCTGTCCCGTGCCGGTCCTCAACGATGCTAAATTCCCCTCTGCAGGTTTGGTTTTGCCAAATTAGAAATAGACGTTCACTGCACCTGCGTGGCCCGGGCCTTGTGAGTCCTCGTTCACCCTCCTGTCACCAGGAGTGCCCTGCGCAGGCGAAATATGAAAACATCTCTACTATGCCTGCGCACGACCCTCCTGGCAATCGGAGTGCGAATGGGGACGCCTGCGGCCAGGGCCGTGCAGGCGCAGTGGAGGGCGGCACTACAAACCGAAATGGTGCCGAGGCGGGAGAATCGAGGATTGTTGAGGACCGGCGCGGGACAGGATGGCTGCAGAGGGCTGGCTGAAGCCCCAGGTAAGTTTTATTTTATTTTTTCTAACTTCAGGTCTGCTTTAAACAATCCAAATTGCCTGGCTGTCCTGCTGATCCTCCGCTTCTAATATTTTTAGTCAATGATAATGAACAGATGCTTCTAAATGAATTCCGAATGGATTAACCACATGCTTGTTTCAGGTGTGTGATTCAGACATTACTGCAGCTTAAGAGATCAGCAGGACTGCCGGGTAACTGGAATTGTTCAATAGAAAATAAATATGGCAGGCTCCATATCCCTCTCACTTCAGGTGTTCTTTTAGTGGACTTTACGTCAAAACTGAAAGTCGTGTTTCCTTGCATGCTGGAATTCCTGTCCGGAAAGCCGTGTTTAGTTAGGTAGAAGCGCAGCAAACCTTCTCACAGTTTTACCTTAAAAAAAGGGGGGGGGGGGGAGCACTAAAGCAAAGTGCATGTTGCTCAATTAAGCCTGGAATGAGGAGAAAGGAAGGTCTTCTCACCTGTAGCCTGTGATGGCACTGCAACCACAAAGGCTTGCAATATCAGAGCACAGGGATATTTCTGAAGACTACCTGGGAATCCCATAAGATTTTTAATTCAGCATAAATTTAACCATCTTGCACTAAAGGTCATTATTCAAAAATGTAGACAAGTTTCTGAGTAGCTGCTAGAAGGCTATGGAAAGAGCATGGAAAATACAAATGAAATGAATGTTGTGTACTAAGCCCCTAGACCTTTAAATGAAAACTTGGCTTAGCAAGACTTTCCTGTTTTTAAAAGGACAAACATAAATCTATCATGTGCTTGAAATGCGACATTCCGTTACTGCAGAGTATTGTGAAAATAACTCCCTTGCCTTCAGGCTCCTGCTGTCACACAAACCTCACTGTACACTGCAGTGTTTTCATCCCATCTCATAACCAAAGACGCCTCCCCATTTCATGGAGGCTTCTAGTGTAAATGTTATTCTACACCACCACTTGGAGAACACGCATGACTGACTGGAGCGGTTAATTGTACAGAATATGAAATACCAGGTGATGACTGCAGTAACTACATGAATATATTGATCTGAAATATCATATAATATACTGGCACTTATAAATACACCCGTTGTTAAATGTACCTTCTGCCTTTTAATCCTTTCAGCCCCAATATTAGCATCCTGTCTTTGCAGGAAGTAGATCGATCTCTACACAGATAGGAACAGCTACAATTTTTTGATGGACAATGGGAAAGAGACAGAACCTCATTGCTCAGGAACATCAGTAATTGGAGAGTACTCCTGAACTGAGAGGGATGCAGAAGCGTGTCTATTTAATTTCGGCGACTCTGCTGCTGCTGAAATTTCCGCAACATTAAATACTATTCCCCCACTGAGGGCTTATTCACAGTGGGACGTTGTGGAGCTGCATTATAAAGTCTTATAACGCAGCTTATCGCACTGCAATGCTAATCCTATGGGACGTTCACTGCGATGTTAGCGATGCACTGTAACGTGTAGTGTTATGGTAACTCACTGCTGCAGTGCGTTACCTCTAAACGCACACATCACCAGGTACAGGAAAGCATACTGTGCCTACTGTATGTGACGGTATCACGGCATTAATGTGCGTTACCTTTTTTTTGCGTTGTGTTGTAATGCTGCGTTGTGACTTTAACGATGCATTACAACGCAACGTCCCACTGTGAATGTAGCCTGAGTCATGGAGGGAAAAGTAATTCAGGGTCCAGCAATCGCCGGAACCCTAAATTACCCGTTCTGCCAACTATAGCATTGCTACTATAGCCACACCAAAATCAGGCGGTATGCGGCGGGCGCACTGCGCCAAGAATAGATGTCCCGTGTGGAGGCTGCCATATTCATTTCCTTTTAAACATTACCAGTTGCCTGGCAGTAGTCCTGAAAAAAGCATGCAGCTAATCCAGTCAAGACTTCAGTCAGAAACATCTGATCGGCATGCTTGTTCAGGGTCTATGGCTAAAAGTGTCAGACGACAGCCAGGCAATGTGTATTGTTTAAAAGGAAATAAACATGTCAGCCTCCATGTCCCTCTCAGTTCATGTGTGCTTTAAGGTCCCAAGGACAGGGAGTGAAAGAGGAACTCTATAACTAGGACACAGATTTTAGCAAATATTCAAAAATGTAAGCCCTTTATGCAGCACTTAGAGGTATGCTGCGTGGAGTATTTTGGGTATGATGCAACTAGCTTCACACATCTGGCTTTTTTTTTTTAGGATTTTCTGCCCTTCTTAAGTTCTGATAGGCCAGGTGGAGACCATTATTAAGATCTTTTGAGATGTGATCAATTGACTTCAAGTTCGAACTCTGGCTGAGACTCAGATTTGCCAAGCCATTCCTATATGGTCTTTAATTTGTGCCCCAGATTATTATACTGATGGAAGTTTAACCTTCGGGTCAATTTGAGGTCCAGAGCACTCTGGAGTATGTTGGGACACTGTAGGTGGGGGGGGGGGGGGGGGTCGGGGGAAAATGAGTTGAACTTACCCGGGGCATCTAATGGTCCCCTGCAGACATCCTGTGCCTGCGCAGCCACTCGCCGATGCTCCGGCCCCGCCTCCGGTTCACTTCTGGAATTTCAGACTTTAAAGTCTGAAAACCACTGCACCTGCATTGCCGTGTCCTCGATCCCGCTGATGTCACCAGGAGCATACTGCGCAGGCCCAGTATGGTCTGTGTCTGTGCAGTACGCTCCTGGTGACATCAGCAGAATTGAGGACCTGGCAATGCAGGCTCAGTGGTTTTCAGACTTTAACTTCTGAAATTCCAGAAGAGAACCGGAGGCGGGGCTGGAGCATCGGTGAGTGGCTGCGCGGGCACAGGATGCCTGCGGGGGATCATTAGAAGCCCCAGGTAAGTTCAACTCATTTTCCCCCGACCCCCCTACAGTGTCCCTTTAAGGACATCTTTACATTTTGCTCTGTTCAGCTTTTTCTAGATTTTAACTAGTCTCTCAGTCCTTGCTGCATAAAAACATTTGTAATAGGATGCTGGCACCACCATGCTTCACCATTGGAGTGATACTGCATATGTCATAAGCAGTGCCTGGCTTTCTCAAGATATGCTTAGAATTAAGGCCAAACAGTTCAGCGTTAGATTTGTCAGACTAGAAAATGTTGTTCCTCAAAGTCCAAGTACATTATGTGTCTTCCTGCAAACTCCAAGCAGGACCATTAGGTGTCTTTTACCGAAGGGAAGCTTTCTCCTGGCCACCCAGTCTCTAAACCTGTATAAGTAGAGAGTTGCAATGGTGGCTGACAGCCTTCAAGCCCCTTCACTGGGATGTAGTCATTGTGGTGCATTACCCTTTTTTTACTGCAGGGTGATGCTAGGGCAATGAAGGTCTATGGGGCGTTCCACACTGGATGAATCTGGCACGGATCTGGTGTGTTGTTGTGTCTATGGCAACGCATGATTTTTTTAAACCTTTCTCACGTTCGCGTTCCGGCGTGCATGCGTGGAAGTGTATTTTAATACACTTTCGCACATTTCTTATTTAGGCCACAGGAAGTGTTAGAAAGCCTTACTTCCTATTTGACTTTCAGTCAGAAGGGGAATTACCACGTATTAACATGGAAATCCCTAAAGGCTATTTTTAGCGTTGCGGTGCGATCATCCGATCGCATAACTACCGCTGGTTTCCAGTGTGAAACGGGCCTCAAGGTTTTCACATCATCATACAGGTAATCTGAAGACTTGCCATACTTTACAAACAATATTGTAGTAAGTATGCTTTGTTGCATAATTTCTGTAGCAAGTGATCTATTTTAAATATGTTAGCATGACAATGAACAAAGCGGGCAGAGGGAGGAGGTTACGTTGCTTAAACTCTAATCTCTCACTTGTCTGCTGCTTATTCTTAATGCCTAATCCTCGCACAATCCTTAGGATACCCATATATCTAGCAATATTGCGGTCCAATCAACCACTTGATTCAAACATTTTATTGAGTCGGATGAAAATCCTTACCAATTGATTGACCGATTTCAGGCCAAAATTGGTTGAACGCATTGATGGAGCAAGCAGGAAAATTCCAATGTGGTCGATTGGGTGCGCGAAGGTAGTCGTTACCCCCGCGCACCCAATCAACCACGTTGGACTGATATTGTATGCTGTGTACAATATGGCAGTGACTGCCAAACCTCCGGCCGCTGCCCCCCTCCCCTACCCCCAAATAAATGTCCTTGCATGGACAGCGATGTTGTAAGTGAACCAGTGTGAAAAAAGCTTCAATGCCTGTGCCGAAAATAAACTTCCTGTGGCATATTCCCAGTGCTGAAAACCCATGATTTCTGCAAACAATATGCATGCTTCCAGCTCCACTTGAGAAATGTGAGCGTGACATCCACTTCCTGTAAATTGTACAAACGCTTTTGTGTAAAAACTCTTCCATGGAGAGAAGGAAACACAACCATCATTGCCTGTGTATCACAATCATTTGCTGGTCATTGGGTAGCCATGACAGCTGCCAACAGTACAGAAATGGATGGGGAGTTACATCTGCCAGTCTTCCTACCAAATCTGTTTGCCTTATGGACATTATTATTATTATTATAATATGTGGAAAACTTGGTATTCTAAATACCAGTTTATTGAATGGCCTCAGACTACCTACCACATGTTGGTAGATGTGTCACTGGGAACTACTGAGGGTCCTTGTTGATTGGCCAATGACAGACCAATTTTACCACCTCCATGTAGCATGAGGGCCAACAGATTTTAAATATTATGAACAGATCGTGTAGAAAAACTCACAAACTACATAGAAATGGAAAAATTGGCCAATCAAATTTGGATTTTGAACCAGGCTTTATTATGCCTGTGTCTTTTGGGAACACAAAGATGATACCTTTTAGTAAGAGCAGAAGCCCCAGCCTTTTCTGTAAACTCAACCTCTTCGTGCCCCATGTCTACAACTAACCTTAATATAATTGTGACACTACCTTCTGTGTAGCCCTAATCTGAAACTTGAAATCAACCTTACTCACAAGGTGAAAAAAGAAATGTAGTTTTACTTACCTGTGGCTTCTTCCAGTCCCTAGAAGACATTTGGGTCCCTCAGCGCAGCTCTGGGGTCCCGCTAGCAGCCTGTAAGGATCACTGACCCCCGATGAGCCCCCTTCTGCACATGCGCGGGTGTGCACCGCCCCACACTAGTACACACTCTCATCACCTGGAGCGTACTGTGCCGCCTTCAAAAGTATCCATTCAGTTCATTAGATGTGGGAAAGCCCTTCTTAAAAGGGACTTTTCCACACCTAATGAACTGAACGGATACTTGCCAAACAAGATATTGTAGCCTAGCTTGGCCACATTTTTTATCTCAAAGCACTCTGTCATTGCTGAGAAACAGGGATGTACATATAACAATCCCCACAGCATCATAAACCTAGCCTGATATCCCAAAACGCTAAAAAAAAAAAAAAAAAAAAAGCAACAACCCTAATAATGGTAATGTAATGTAAACACTGCACACCTTGCATGGATGGAAATAATAGATCCCTTTATTGCATATCCATTAAAAACATAGCACAAGACAAGGCAGCACAGGAGCTGACGTGTGAGGAGTAGTAGTTAATTTTCATGCTATAATTGTATTATTTAAACAAACTGTTGGCATCTAGTTGGCTAGTCATTAACTTATTTAAAATTTTCTGAAAAAGTTACTTCAAGCCATTTAGCACTCAGCTGAACTGCATCTAGACTACATGATTCCTCACTTCCTGTAACTTCCTGTACACCCAGAGTACTGTGACCAATTCACAGAGAGCATCAGATGACTGTGTGAATAGATCTTGTGCAGCATGGCAGACTGGATTGGATGTTTAGCTATTTGCAAAGCAACCCATGTATCTTGGCCATGAAAGCAAATCCAAACAATCTAGTAGTCACACTTTCAGATCCTTGCAAAAATGCAGATTTAAATATTTTTTATACCTTTCAAAAAGGCAAAGTAACAAGGCAAGACAAGACACAATATATTGTGCTCTTCTCCTGGTGGACTCAAAGTGCCAAAGCTACAGCCACAAGAATGAGCTCTATAGGCAGTAGCAGTGTGAGGCCTGGAACCCACTACAAACTGCAAATCGCTAGCACAATCAATAACGGTTTTAAGTACTGTTTTGTAAGCGACTTCATGAGTGTTTTACTGCGATTTTGGTAGCGATTTAAAAAAGTGTAAGCTTTTTGCCAAGCCAACGATTGTGATATTGATTTGCGATTTTATTTCAGATTGGTCCTCAAATTATTATATTTTTATTTTCACAGTTTGCAGTAATTTAAAATTGCACACAAATTGCTATGTGTAGTGATTCATGAGCGATTTGCCAGTGCTTCAATGCTTTCATTTGAAGTCCTAACTCCCAAATGCTGCATGTCCTGCGATTTTGATTTTGCTAATAACAATCACTACTGTGGAATTTGTTACATTTATTTACATTGGCAGAGTGTTTAGGGAAACGGTAGCAATTTAAAGCACTCCCTAAATGCTCAAAAAAAACTATCTAGTGGGTTCCAGGCCTCAGGATGTCTTGCCCAACGTCTCCTTAGAGCCCGCTCAGACTATGTGCGTTCCAAGCCGTTTTTACAGAACGCATATAGAAAGATTTTACGCATAGAAACGGCTACTAATGTTTTCTAATGGCCTCGTTCACATGTATGCGTATGAGACGCATACGTTTCTCATCCGCATTGCTGCACGCAGTTCTGTGAGTCACGCACAGAACCGGACACAATGAAAGTCTATGGACGCGTATTAAAAACGCGTACTAGTGCGTTTTTAGCGGACGTTTCCCTCTGCGGCTCCCATAATTCTTTTCGGTTTCCCAGGTCACGTGTGTGTGCAAAACGCAATAGAAAACGCATTGTAACGCAAGAAAAACGCATGCGTTTTTCAACTTGCGTTTCTATGAATTTATACGCGGTCTACAAACGCTGACAGTCTGAACAGGGCCTTACTGTATAGGTACTGACTTAAAGGAATACTATCGATTCACATATTTTTTTCAATTGGCACAGGAATTGTTTGGGAAGTGCTGCTAAGTACTGGTGTATACATTTTAGTAGCAACTTCTCTGTTTACTGTTAGCAAAATACATTCAAAGTTTACTGACGCCAAAACTGACGGCTGACTGAGCCATGAGGAGAGGGGGAATTCCCCTCACACTTGATCAGAGGGAATGTCCAAGTAAAATAAAAAAATGAGTTTCACTTACCTGGGGCTTCTACCAGCCCCATGCAGCCATCCTGTGCCCTCATAGTCACTCACTGCTGCTGCAGTCCCCCGCTGGCAGCTTGCCGACCTCGGAGGTCGGCGGGACGCATTGCATACATTTTTACGCATTCCCGCTAGTACAATAACATTAACACATACATTTTTACACGTTACTGGTTCAATGCGTACATTTTTACGCATTGAACCAGTAATGTGTAAAAATGTATGTGTTAATGTTCCTGCACTAGCGGGAATGCGTAAAAATGTACGCAATGCGTCCTCGGAGGTCGGCAAGCTGCCAGCGGGGGACTGGAATAGCTGTGAGTGACTACGAGGGCACAGGATGGCTGCATGGGGCTGGTAGAAGCCCCAGGTAAGTGAAACTCATTTTTTTATTTTGCTTGAACCTTCCCTTTAACTCTATGTGTAACTCTGTGTGTGACAGAGAAGAGAGCTCCCAACAGCTGCAGCTCCTGTGTCCTGTGTTTCTGACTGACCTGTCTGAAGAGAGCAGAGGAAATGTAACTAATTCTCACAGCTTTTTCATATTGTTTTTGCTTTCAGAGTTTGATATGTTTGATATTTGCTTTCTGTAGTCTGATATGCAACTCTGGCTGTGCATTGAAGCAGACACCCCTTCTGCAATTGATTTGTCCGAATATAGCTAAATCCTACCCTCAATAAATTACAGCTTTTGCCTCTGATATTTAACATGAAAAGTAGGAAAATGTTTACACAGCTACTTAGACATTATTTGCACATTGTCATTTTAGAACACTTGGGTATTGATAGTATTCCTTTAATGAACAGAAAGAGGCAAGATTCTAACCCTGGTCTCCTGCGTCACAGGCAGAGCCCTTAACCAGTACCCTATCCAGCCACTGTAACAAATATTTCCAGGTTGAGTTGTGCAACCAGTTGCAGGCCAGCAGCCCAGCCAATTGGTAACAATTGGTAATTATTTCCAGCTTCTGTGCCACAGCAACACATGATCCAGAGCCAAGCATAACATTTGGAAAGGATGACTGGTGAGTATATTGGCTTCTTACGGCACATTAAACCCTACACTGCTAAGACGGATGGATAATTGTGAAGCCTGGTTCTCCCATGGCCTGAACTAGTGCAGCATTTCATACAAATACACACCAGCCTACAGTCATACATCATTTCTGAGCAGTATTTAGGGCAGTAGGTGGCAGTCACTGAAATGTCTTTAAATGGACCTGAACTTCCTCTCCGCTATAAAAGATAAGCATCAGCATAATAGCCTTTAAAGAATAAACATTTCTTTGTGACAGCTTATACAAATCCTGCAATAAATCTGCAGTGTGTCTACTTCTTGCTTTCATGGAAGCAGACATAGGGTTAACATCCTGTGTTTACAAATTAGCTGCCTTGCCGAGGCAGCCAGCTGACGCAGCTGAGAAAACAAATTACAACTTGTGCTTAGTCACAGATGAGGGGGAATTAGACGGGCTAAACTCTCTAAATACACACAGGGTGCATTTCTCTAAGTTTTCCTTCTGTCCTGTGCAAGAGTTCAGGTCCATTTTAATACTACAATTAACCACTTTATGTAAGAATTGGGCTGCACACAAATGCTTTAAGATGCTCACTAATGATACAATCTTAATTGTACAATCTTACCACCTCCATATTAGATATTAATATGAGGGACTAATGTACAATCAAGATTGTATCATTAGTTGGCACCTTTAGCCCCCTGTCCCTGGTATAAATAGCAGCTCTTCCCAATCATGTCTTATTTTTATCACCTAGACCACCAACACCTCTCCCACTGCTCCATCAGGACTGCTGTGTCTTATTCTGGCTGCTAGAATCCCTAGACTGTCCTCCTGCCGCCGCCAACGTTCCCTTAAACCTCCGCTGCCACCAGCAAAGCCCTTAGAAAACAAATAAAAACAAATTAACAGTCAATCTAAATGAAAGTAGATACAAAACGTATGCATGTACAACAATCGTTAGCTTAGCCATCTGCTAGCAGTTCAATCTATCAGAGCTTATCTGGTGACACATACAAAACACACAGGTTAAGTAAGGAGTTATGATAATGAACTCATCTTTCAGCAGAAGTCTGAACTTGTCGGTATTCTGCAGCATGTGCACCGTACACCATCAAGTCCTTGAAGGAGATCTGAGATTTTTTTCCATTGTTTTTAATGCATCCTCTGACTGAATGTATAAAATGAGTTTTTTTGACTTTTTGATTTCCATTAAGTGATAAGTATACTTGTCCTAAATTGTATTGACGATTAGAAGACATGTCTGCAGGCTAACAGCGGTCCTTCTGAAGGGTGGGAGGGGGGAAGTATTGTGTATGGTAGAGGGATAAAGAGCAGTGCACGACAGAGACTTTCCACAGACCGGGTGGCTGGGGAGAACAATGACCATGTGCTTGGTGTGGGGGCATAACGAGACATTGTTCGATATTCCCCTTGCCCCCACCACCCAAAATCCTAGTATTAGGTGTCCCCACCCCCATGATTCTGTGTGGAGTGCACTGAAGAGAAGCGAGGACCTGTCCTGCCACTGTAAGTAAAGTATGACACTTCCCTGCTCTGCAAGGCGCCATAGGAGTGGTGGTCACAGGGGCTGTTACGCCACAGGCTCCTGGGTGGCTTGGATGTTGGGGAACGCTGGGCCTTTAGGAGACGTTGGGTGGCTGCTGTACACACACTGGATACACTAGGTACTTGGCTGAGGCTGCATTCACAGTGGGACGCTGCGTTGTAATGCAACGTTACAGTCACAATGCAGCATTACAACGCAAGTTACGCAACGCAAAAAAAAAAAAAAAAGAACACATTAACAATACATTACCGACTCCTACAGTAGGTACAGTAAAGCATACAAGCAATGAAAAGTCATCGCGCTGTGAACGTCCCATAGGATTAGCATTGCAGTGTGGTAAGCTGCGTTATAAGACTTTACAACGCAGCTCTGCAAGTCCCACTGTGATGCCGCCTGAGGCAGTCTACAGTGGCTACCACGTTTGCACATCATTGAAGGTGTGTACAGCTGCCCCGATATGTCAAGGAGATCTGTACAGTGCTTGGCCCAGAATTCTTGCTTGAGAGATCAAGTCTCAATCCCTTCGGGCGACAATATTTGTATATTAATTGAGGTTACAGAATTACTTTTTTGTACACACATGGGCATTGGTGAAGTGTTTTCCTTTATTAAATAAAACAAAGATTCAAAAACTGAACGGTCTATCCAGGTTATATTTTGTATTATACTAAATTTGTTTGAAGATCAGAAAAACAATTTTAATGTTATTATAAGTGAAAAAAAAAGGAAAAGCGCATACATTTTTGCATCACTGTATAAAAACTATAACTCATAATTACCACATTACTTTACGAAGGAAAAAAAATAAAAAATTATATATATATATATATATATATACATACATACATATATATATATATATATACACATATATACAGACAGACAGACACGAATCACTAGGGGGCACAGTAGGTTTGGGCAATGTGTCCTTCTCTAGTATTTAGTGAGCTGGAAACTGTAATTATGCCACCCTCTGGTGGATGGAAGATTTAACATTTTTACTTCCTAAGAGGATACTGACAGCTAAGCCATCTAGGGAAATGACTAGATTCATTCTAGGCAACTCTAGTTACCGTATATACTCGCAAGCAAGCCAAATTTTTGACCCCCAAAAAGGGGGTCAAAAGTTGGGGGGGTCGCCTTGAGTCACCTGTGGTCCGCGCACCCGACCCCCCGCCGCTGCTATCACCTGAGCTGGCGCCGCATCTTCTATTATTCTCCTCTCCGCTCGTATAGTAATTCACTCACACCAGCGCGCCCCACGGCGGCTGCTGTGATGACGAGGCAGGAAGCCATAGAGAGAGAGCGGCTTCCTGTAGCTATGGGAACCGCTCTGTCTCTCTATGGCTTCCTGCCTCTTCATCACAGCAGCCCCATGGGGCGCGCTGCTGTGAGTGAATTACTTTACTAACAGAGAGGGGAATAATAGAAGATGCGGCGCCAGCTCAGGTAATAGCGGCGACCGCGAGGAGGGGGCACTACCTATACTGGGCACTGTACTAGCTATACTGGGGCACTATACTGGGCACTACCTACCTATACTGGGCGCTACGCTATACTGGGCACTACCTACCTATACTGGGCACTATACTATCTAAACTGGGGCACTATACTGGGCACTACCTACCTATACTGGACACTACCTACCTATACTGGACACTATACTAGGCGCTATACTGGGCACTATACTAGCTATACAGGGCACTATACTAGGCACTACCTACCTATACTGGGCACTATACTAGCTATACAGGGCACTATACTAGCTAAACTGGGGCACTACCTACCCATACTGGGCACTATACTAGCTACACTGGGGCACTATACTAGCTATACTGGGGCACTATGTTAGCTATACTGGGCGCTTTACTAGCTATACTGAGCACTATACTAGCTATACTGGGGAACTACCTACCCATACTGGGCATTATACTGGGCACTATACTAGCTATACTGGGCACTTTACTAGCTATACTAGGGCACTACCTACCCATACTGGGCACTATACTAGCTATACTGGGCACTTTACTAGCTATACTAGGGCACTACCTACCCATACTGGGCACTATACTAGCTATACTGGGCGCTATACTGGGACACACTGGGGGGATCACACGGCCAGCATTTCCTACCCCCGGCTTATATGAGGGTCAATCATATTTTCCTGTTTTTTTTTCAGGTAAAAGTTGGGGGGTCGGCTTATATGCGGGTCGGCTTGCTTGCGAGTCTACACGGTACCTTCTTTTTACATTCAGGTCAGAGAAATGCCATGCATGTCCATTTTTAAGTTATATATGTCCCCTCTCCACCTAATTACTGACCACGGAATAACTATTTTGGGGCGGCGCTATCTACACCATGTTTGTGCATTCTTGTTTTTTTACACAATGTAGATTTTCAAAGTAGCGGTCTCACCTTTGTAAACATAATGTTGTGTAATTTGTCTTCTTAAAACAGAAGGTACCGTTATTTGCGATAATTCAGCTGCAATTGAGCAACTGTGTTTTCCCATGATGCATCACTGATGAATATGCAAATTAACCCTTTATACCCCTGAAGCCAGGCTCACATCCAAAACCGCTGGTGTATAGCAAGCCTATAGCTTATACATTTTACAGAGCCACAGTAACCAAATTTATAAGCTATAGGCTTGCTATACACCAGAGACTCTGGATGTGAGCCTGGCTTCAGGGGTATAAAGGGTTAATTTGCATATTCAGGAGTGATGCATCTTGGGAATCCACAATTGCTCACTTAGAGTTGAATTATCGCAAATCCCTTCTGTTTTAGGAAGGCAAATTACACTGATCGTTGCTTTTTAGTAGGTGAGCTTTTCAGTCTCTTTTAGTTCCCTATCATTTCCTAGTGGTTCTGGGTCACCCCGAGCTGCTTGGGTATTCTGTTTTATAAAGATAAATATCCAATAGGTATTTTCTTCAGAAATAACAGCATTTTTCTAGCAATCAGTTGGTCATAACTATTATAAATAAGCTCCTTATAATTAGCATCTCAACCTTAAAACTGGATTTACAAAGGGGAGGGGGGGGGGGTGTCTAAAAATGGCAGCCAACATTAATTTTTGTCAAGGTTCAGTTAAAGGACAACTGAAGTGAGGAGAAAATAGAGGCTGCCATAATTATTTCCTTTTAAACAATACCAGTTACCTGGCAGCCTTGCTGATCTATTTGGCTGCAGTAGTGTCTGACTAACACCAGAAACAAGCAGGCAACTATTCTTGTCAGATCTGACAATAATGTCACCGCACCGGACCTTAATGCTTGTTCTGAGTTTATAGCTAAACGTATCAGAGGTAGAGGATAAGCAGGACAGCCGGGCAACTGGTATTGCTTAAAAGTTATTAGGCAGCTTCAATATACCTTTCACTTCAGTTGTCCTTTAACTCTGCTTTATACGGTAAAGCAGATTAGTAAAACCACATAGCACATTTTCCTGGAATTTAGAGTTATGATTTGAAGGAAAAGGTGCTTTGCTTCCAGAAGAGAAGACTTGCAGCGCACTGGCAAGAGATACATACTGTCCGCTGTCAGTTGCACTACCAAGTTTCCGCACTCCAGATAAACGGGAAGCTCCAGTGGGGAGGCGGAGACTAGAGTGTTGTCATACAGCCACACGTGCTAGAGTAACACATGGCAGGAATGCGAGTAGCCAAAAGAGAAGCAAACAAAAACAGCGTCATGGATATTCATCGCTTACAACTCGCCATCGCTCGCTGGCACTGAGAACAACCTCGCAGCTTCAGACGGGAGGGTCAGAATAGTTCCGTTCAGAATGAAAATAAAACAGAAGGAAACAGAGAATTGTGCGCTGTCTACACGGCTTAACGCCCACGTTATAACGTAACTATGCCACATCAGATTCTTCAAACCTTTAGTAAAGTACTCATCAGCTCAATCTACTATTCTAATGTTCACAAGGAATTAAAAACACAGCAGTAGGGTAATCTTACATTAAAACTCACTTATCAACTGAGGCACCTATACACATTGATTTTCCAGCTCGATTCCCTGCAGGTTCAATCAATCTGCAGGAAACTGGTCCCACCCAATAGATTCCCTGCTGGAATCTATTGAAAATTGATGTGCAGTATATGGTAGGAAACGATTGCTTAACATACAGCAGGATTTTCCTAAAGTAACAAAAAAAATTGAAGTGTACAATTTTTTTTTATTTTTAACAGGAGGGGGAAAAAATAAAAAATGTCCACAATTTTCTGGTCACGGGAACTAGTTTAGTCTATGGCATAATTATAAACATGTGTAGACACCTTTGACGGATGTTACGCATCAGGAATCAGAAACTGATCCCCTTGGGCGACATCTCTGGGCCGGGTTGCACACATGTGTATCAGCTGTGTAGCCAACGATGCGCTGTGCGGGGGGAAAGCGGGGTGGGGGGGCCCTTTGACGCGAAAAGCGGTGCATGCGTCATGTCACACAGCCGGTGGGGGAGTAGCACAAACAATGTGATTGGCGTCACTGGGGTTCAGTAAATCTGCCCGGCGGATTGCTCAGGGGACGATGGCGCATGCCTGATTGTTGGCTGAGGCGGTAGTTATCGACCTGCTCAGCCGATTTAAGTCAGGTGTGCGTACGAGCCTTTAGTATTAAGCTAGGCTGTGGGTCGTTTTCAGCTTTCCTCCTGTGCAGGAAACACAAATATCAGTTCCCTGGCACTTGTGGTTCACCAGCAACTGAGGAGGACTGAAAGCTGCTTATCTTTACAACCAACAGTGGATGTCTGGAATTAGCACTTTCTGGATTATATTTTAACAACCTCTGCATTCCAGGAATTAAACAATAACTTCAACTAGTGTCTGTATCAACGGCATAACAGGATCTCAAGATTGTTACAACACAATGCTGGTTGATGATTAACACTCTCCGCTTCAAGATTTATGTCCACTACAAAAAAAAACCCTGTGTTTGCAAAGAATATAAAGAAGAGAGGGGGGAAAATAATCACACAGAAAACAGCATGGGACGGGGCAGGGTAGTGGTTTGAAACGTCTTATAGTAAAAGTTACTTGTGCTTTCTGCAGGACTGAAACTAGAAATCTGCTGAGAACTGACAAAACGATGTTGCAGGATGTTGTCTGCTACGCCCTGTGTATCACGTAGCTTATCTCCTACCATCAAGAGCAAAACAAGCCAACCTTCACACAGCAGAAAGACTACATGAGTACAAGTGCCCATACACTTACCGATTTTCCCTTCCGACTCCCTGCAGATCTGATCAATTAGTAGGGATTGAATTCACCCAAAATGTCCCATCTATTGACTTTCACTTGATTTTGACCAAAAATAGGTAGCTTAGACAGGACAGAAGATCTAGCTCGATTGTGGGGCGGGGCAGCAGCGGTGGTAGATTGTTGGCCCATGGCGTTGCATTGCATCGAACAGTACAACACTGCATTTCCATCAATTTCAATAGATTCCCTGCTTGAATCCAGGGCTGTGGAGTCAGTACAAAAATCATCCGACTCAGACTCCTCAGTTTATGAAACCACGACTCAGACTCCAACTCCGACTCCGGGTAACCAAAATGGCCCCGACTCCGACTCCACAGCCCTGCTCGAATCTGTTAAAAATCAACGTGCAGTGTGGTAGGAATTTATTCCTTCCTAAATCAATTCCTTTCAGATAGGAATTGATCGCTTTGCAGCATCAGGTGGCAATCTATAAAGGTGACCAGATCAACCAAGAGACAGATCTCTCTCTGATCGGAGAAAGATCTGTTGCCGCCCATACACCAGCAGACCGATTCCCAAATGATTACAGCACGATTGATGTCCGCCGCTGGCTCTGTGCGCCCCACATGGTTGCCAACGCAATGTGGGCATGTGCGTGACGTCACACGCGCCCACATACTGTATACGACGGCAACAACGTGGGACATGTGTATGTGGACAGAGCACGGAGCCAACGGTGGACACAGACAGGTAACGTATGCACACATGGGGCACATTTTACACTAGACCGCAGTGATCTGAAAACTTGGCTTTCCAGCTGTTAAGGAACTACAAGTCCCACAATGCATTGCAGGAGTCTGACAACCACAGTCATGATTTATAAAGGCAAATGCATTTTGGGACTTGTAGTTCCTTAACAGCTGGAGAGCCACGTTTGCAGATCACTGCACTGGGGGGGGGGGGGGGGGTGGAGACAGCGCCAGGGGTTCAGTCGCTCGTCCAGATATTGCACGTGGTTACCACCATGCACCCAAGTTGCCTGATGTATGGCCACCTTAACACTAAATGTTAAATGTTAAAAGTAGGTAAACGATACATAGTTTCCTGACACTGATAGATTTTCTAAGTTCATGGTTCTGCTCTACTTGATATTAGCTCAGATTTTAGCACAGATTTGAGCTAATCAGTGGGAATGCTGCCGTCACATGCCTGATTCGCAGCAGAGAACTCGGCCAAGTGTAACCCAGAATGTATTTCATCCAGCATATGATACTGAAAGGTTGTGGAAGGACAATGACATGCTCTGGTGCTATGCGGGAAAGGGGGGGAGGGACGCCTGTGATTTGCATTATTGCAGGTGCCGCAATTTTCCAAAGATTTGGCTACAGTAGCCACTGATGTGATATCTTCAGGATCGCTACTAAACTGCTGCAAGCAGCGTTTTTCAATCGCAACGCTGCCAGTGGGACCATAGACATCACTGGCAAAGTGCACATAGTGGGTCCCAGCCCTAAACCATGGACTGCCTAGAACATTCTAGAATGCGGTACTGCACAGTGCAGGAGCCCTTGTTACCCATTTTTCATACCGGAATCCAGTGACTGTCAAGAGGCTTTTACATTAGACAGCCACAGTAAAGCCAGGTACAAACTTTTAATTATGATTGGCCAATCACTGACCAATTTTACCACCTCCATGTAGTATGTGGATTACCTACACAATCTGCTCCCAGTATTCTCTGTTGACCCTCATACTACAAGTAGTAAAATTGGTCAGTGATTGGCCAATTATAATTGAAAGTGAGCACCAAGCTTTAGAAACACTGGAATGGCTGTTCTGTACATCCATAAACAATTTAAGCAAGTTTAAACATGTTTGTTATTAATTCCTATAGAGTATAAAGCTAAACTTGTTTTGTGTTGGACGCCCAAAGCCCATTTATTCAAGAAACAAGCATGGAGATGCAGAAACCAGTTTCAAAATAAACTGGTAAAATATGTTATATCAGTTTGGGCAACCTGCACACCTACTCAACAACACAGACACCAACTCTAGGGGAAAAGGAAAATTAATCCAAGAGATTAGCTACAAGACAGAACGCAAAGATATAGCAGGCTGGACATTCATGTTAAAAAAAAACAAAAAACTTCAAACTACTGGTAAACAGGCCATGTAACAAAAGTAATACATTTATAAGGCTATCTGCAGAGAAGATGCAGCAACCTTTGCACTACAGCAAGCTAGGGCAGCTAAACCCACAAGAACAGATCTCTCGATTTCACGTGGGACATTGTAATGACAGTGAGCATGCCTCCCCATGGTGAAATGCTAAGCACACCTACTTCTCCTCCCAAATCTCGTACCTTGTCACCCTGCTAGTACAGGGCACTAGGTCAAGCTTACCCTGCTGGACACTCAAGGCTGAAGGTGTGTGATAGGCTGCGTCTCCCTCCTTGGTGTCTCTAACCAACAAACAGTCTACCCTTCCCTGTCTCTTCTAGCTCAGAACCACACCTGTAGCTGCAGACCGGTTGGGCAGGTCTGTCTGTGCTTATAGCACCTGCAATATCTGCTCTTTAACAAACCAGCTGATCTAAGGGGACTTTAAACCTTTTAACCAAATAATCCTTGTCAGACAGTGTTTACTACACTCAACCAGCGTAACATGTTTAAAGGTAAACGCCAATTTTATTACACGGATGCATACACTTCACAAACCATTTCACCATTTAAGGCCATTCAGCCCTGCCGGCTACAGGATTATAAAATGTTTCAATCTTTACTTAAAGGACAACTGAATTGAGATGAATATGGAGGCTGCCATATTTATTTGCTTTTGTACAATACCAGTTGCCTGGCAGCCCTGCTGATTTATTTGGCTGCAGTAGTATCTAAATCACACCAGAAACAAGCATGCAGCTAATCTTGTCAGAGACACCTGATCTGCATATGCTTGTTCAGGGTCTATGGCTGAAAGTATTAGAGGCAGAGGAGGATCAATAGATAGCCATATATATAAATGGCTATATATTATACATTTTAAACCATGGCCAGCCTCCATATTCCTCTAGCTTCAGTTGTCCGTTAAGCTGCAAATAAATGTTAGATTTCTCTCTTCTAAGACAATCGTTTGTCTCAAGGAAAAATCTACCATTGGTTCAAGTGTCTAAAGACTGAATCACTACCGATCAACCGCTGTTAGGTTTATGTCCCCACAGTTTGTCCTCCCCTCTCCATAGAACAGAGCAGGCTGCTCTTCAGTAGCTCAACATTGTGTCTGTAGAGCAATTGTTGCATAAGCCCTCACTCATCCTGCCCATAACAATGGTTTCAGGCAACAATTATTGAGCTTCTGTATACGTTTTCAGAGCTCTGCCCAGCGAAGTCTGTACAGTGACCATTCCTAAATGATCAACAACAAATAATAGTCCGTTTCCACTCAGTCCAGTATGCAGCGTTTCTCTCGCATGTGAGCCGGATGGGGAAACGCTGACTACTCAGACAATAGCTTGCCGTCTGAATCACACATTGGTGCGATATTAGGCGGCGTGCAAAAACATTTTGTAGCACACATCTGAATCCTTATAGCTGTGCATGGCGTGGCTACAGTGATTCAGCTGTGGCTTCGCAACAGCACGGGTGCTGCGTCAGATTTGGAAATGGACGTGGCACCCAGTGGAAATTAGCACTTATAGCAGGGGCGTCCAAACTTTTTAGACCAAGGGCCATATTGCTGTTGTTGAGAGTGCTAGCCTGTGACATTTTGTCAAATTAAACATTTCCACTACAAATAACCCATATACAGTGTGCAGTTAGCACAGTGGCATCTGCTAATCAGTGGCTGTTACTGCTGCTGACAGTGGCAGCTGCTAATCAGTGGCTGTTACTGCTGCTGGCACAGTGGCAGCTGCTAATCAGTGGCTGTTACTGCTGCTGGCACAGTGGCAGCTGCTAATCAGTGGCAGTTACTGCTGCTGGCACAGTGGCAGCTGCTAATCAGTAGCTGTTACTTCTGCTAACACAGTGGCAGCTGCTAATCAGTGGCTGTTACTGCTGCTGACACAGTAGCAGCTGCTAATCAGTGGTTGTTACTGCTGCTGGCACAGTGGCAGCTGCTAATCAGTGGCCATTACCAATGCTGGCATAGTCGCAGCTGCTAATCAGTGGCAGCTACTGCTACAATGTTGACTTATAACCTACAGGCAAACTAGGGGGAGGTAGAGTGGTGACACGATGGAAATATTAACTTTACAGAGTTTTGGGGGCCACCAGAAAAGGCTCGGCAGGCTGCATTTGGCCCCCAGGCCGAGCTTTGGACGTGCCTAACTTAGAGTAAATGAGCAGCTGTACATTGCTGAACACAGAGAGCGGCGGTGTGGGGGCACAGAGGCATGTTATGAGGCAGAGAACATGCCTCTGTGTCCCATCTGCACACCTCGGGTTCTCTTTAAAAGAGGACTAAGGCCAATCAAAGAGGGCAGCTAAATATATTTACAAAAAAAACAAAAACCCACTTACAATGTGTTAAGTAGACAAGACAAAGGCAAATAACATGTATATTGAGCTTTTCTCCTAAGGCCCCGTTCACACTTGCGTTTTGGCAAATAAACGGACCGGATCCTGATCAGATCGTGACCTGATCAGAACCGTACGGTTCCGATCCAGATCCGGTCCGTTTGTATCAGGCATGCATCAGGCTGCCATCCGGATCCGTGGGCAAAAAATAGCGAAATTTAAAAAAAAAAATGTTGGGGTCAGCAGAAGGTGCACGTGTAGAATCAGGTTCCTCCGCTGTAGGCCTCACCTCCACCTCCGACATTCTGCCAAACAGCTCCAGCACGTCTGTCACTGCTGCTCCACTCCAGACATGCTTGGCCCATGTGTCCCCATCCGAAATGGCCGCTTGCATACGCATAGGAAGTGGGGTAGAACAGCAGGTTTTTGTAGGCAATGTGTTCTGTGCCTTCCGTTCCCCATTGGTTTCTGTGTTCCTGATGGTGCTGTCAGGCTCAGGTCCGGCTCCGGTCCGGGTGCCGGAGATCCGGACCCAAAAAATAGCGCATGTTGGAAAAGAGTCCGGATCCGATCCGGCTCCGTACTGTACGGAACGGACACGTGTGAACGTCCGCATAGACTTTACATTGCTATGCGGAACGTACGTTCCGTTTGTACAGTATGCGGTCCGGATCAGATCCGGAAAATCCGGATAGCGAACGTTAATGTGAACCGGGCCTAACAGACTCACAGCTCCAGACCTGCAGTCACTAGGACATGCTCTATAGGCAGTAGCAGTGCTAGGGAGTCTTGCCCAAGGCCACCTACTGAATAAGTGCTGGCTTACTGAACAGGAAGAGCAGAGATTCGAACCCTGGTCTCCTGTGTCAATGGCTATTCCTTCTACCTTGCTGCAGTTTAAAGCAAAATAAAAATTCAGCAACTGCTTCGCAATTTTTAAGGGCTTAAAATACTATTGCTAGGTGAGTTTGCTGCATGCTGAAGTGACTTTTATGAAAAAAAAAATAAAAAATCTTAGATTAGATCCTAAAATAGATTTCCCGTTGATGCATTTTTTTTTTAAATTGACATCTAACCTATTAATACACCAAATAGTGTATGGTAGGCTGGGACTGACAGATTTGTTCTATAAAGTGGCAACCTGACATCAATGATATTCTACTTGCAATTTAAATACAGACTGGGCAACGGCATCCAGCTTCTGACCGAGACATCAGCTGTGGTACTTTCCTGAGAATCTGATGTGTACTGTAATCAGGAAGCTGAGTAATGTTCAGCGCTTTACAAGTCAAGAATATGCAAGGTGCCATTATCAGAAGAAGCCAGCATGATCACCAACAGAAGGGCTAGAAGAGATAGGATACAAAGTACAATGCAGAAAATGTAACAGTGACATCTATAGGCCGGAGGCAGGAACATACTTCCTCTTCAAAACAAACTAACAAATAGTAACAATATACAGGAGAATTTAACAGAAAATAATACTTTGCGTACAATTAACATCACAGTCTTTAGGCCACCCATGAGGATATGCAATTCTCTTACCACACTTCTATCTTCAGGTTTTTATGCCTCAAGGGTTTACTGATGACAGAAGCAGGAAGGAGTACTCCTTGTGGAGAATTATGGGTGTAGGCAGGAACTGTGCTTTGTAGTTGACAATATTGCCCCTTACTAGTTAATGATACCTGGCTTTCCTGCTGACTGACAACCAGGGGCCTCACTACAAATCAGGGAGCCCCCAGCAAAACTCTGATGGGGCACCCCAATCCCCCAATGTTCACACCCTTTCCCTTGCCTCCCCCTGGTGCCCCTCACAGCCAAGGAGCCCATCTTGCACTGGTCATAAAACAAGTTTGGCTATCAAAATCTTCGCACTCCTAAGTGTAACCACAAAACCCCTGACCTGAAGGATGGGCCCCTATATTAGAGGGAGGGGGTGAAGCAGTAGTTGAGGTAATGGTACAGAGGAGCAACCCACCCCCCTTCCCTCCCCCCCAAAAAAAACACCTATTTTTTTCCCCAAATGGTTTTATGCGCAATTTAATATATTACATGTATTTACCATAAAAAAATTAAAAAAAAAGCCTGAACTTGGCCTTTATAAAAGCCACAGACTGCCATCCCGGCTCATCTCCCAATTGTATTTATTTAAGTGCCATTCTTTTGAGAGATGAGCCTGGATTCTGTGTCTTGTCTATAACTTATGATCCTTGTGACAAGGGTTAATACCAGTGCTCACTCTCTCTGTCCTGTAGCCACTGTCAGCATTACACAGCTCTTGGTGGTGTGGCATATGGTGCGAGTAGATGTATATTGTAGCGCCCTTATGAGGTTAATTCTGATTACTTATTTTGCCCCATGAGAGGAGTGTTAGGATATGTGCTCCTAATCTTTTGATAGGTAGATGCACTGTATGCTTCCATGTTTCATACTGCATGTTATAGGGCCAGAGATAGAACCCATACTGACCCAGAGGGGCGTCTGCCCGACATATGTGACTATGCAAAATCTGTATGAGAGTGTGAGAAGGGTTAAAGCAAACCTGTGAGGTTTGCAAAGAAAGAAGTTAATCCTCCAGAGGATTCCCGTCTCCCTCCACCTCGCCGCTCCTGCGCCGTGTCCTCTCAAAGCTCCTGGCCTGCCAAACTGATGATTGGAGTTTGCAGAAAATACCGGTAGCACTAATCTTTTTGTCAAGACAGAGGATTGCAGGGTCAGCACCAAACGCACTGCGGGGTATAATGATGGTAATGGGCAACTCCTGTGGTGTGCACTCATGTACAAGTAGTCCAGTAATGCAGTAGAGAGACAAGCGAGGCACCATCCACAATGCTCACGAGTATTTATTGCCCACCATCACCAGCATAGACAGATTACAATCAGCAAAAGTGTGATGGCCTGACAGCCGTCCAATAGACTATTGGTCTCTGAAGAAGCGGAGTACCGCGAAACGGCTGTCAGGCCGTGACACTTTTGCTGATTGTAATCTGTCTATGCTGGTGATGGTGGGCAATAAATACTCGTGAGCATTGTGGATGGTGCCTCGCTTGTCTCTCTACTGCATTACTAATCTTCTTGTATTGAATAGTTGAGAGGCTGGAATATTTTTATATAGAGATCGATCATTTACCTGATCTACCATAACCCTATATGTGTACAGACCCCTTTAGGCTGGGCTCCCACCTGACTGATTTGCATGAGTTTTCCCACAATTCAAAAATCACATTAAATCAACCAATGGGCTCATTTACATCAAATTGCGAATATTCTCATGTGGAAAAAAAGAAAGAAAAAAAAAGAGAAAGCCTGCAGCACTTATTATCGGACATCGCATGCGTCCGATAATAAGACTGCTGCGGAAAACCGCAAACCTATTTGCGCATTTAAACACACATGGTATCCATTAAGTAATGAGTGTGAAAATATGTGCGCTGCTTCCGTGCATACGAGTGTGAACATATAGAGATAAAGAGGTGCCCTGGTTGTGTAAAATACATCAATACATACAACTAAAGGTAACCATACACTGGTCGATTTGCCATCAGATCGACCAACAGATAGATCCCTCTCCGATCGAATCTGATCAGAGAGGGATCGTATGGCTGCCTTCACTGCAAACAGATTGTGAATCGATTTCAGCATGAAATCGATTCGCCATCTGTGAAGCTGCCGCTGCCGTCACCCCCACTGCATACATTACCTGCTCCGCTGGCATGTGTCACCGCTGCTCCTTCTCTGGGTTCCGGCAGGCTTCACTCCTTCCTGTCCAGGGAAGTTTAAACAGTAGAGGGCGCTCTACTGTTTAAATTTCCTGTCGGGACAGGAAGAAGTGAAGCCTGCCGGAACCCAGAGAAGGAGCAGCGGTGACAGCAAGGACACATGCCGGCGGAGCAGGTAATGTATTGCCGCTACCGTCGGTCATTTGAACGCCGCTTTCGACGCACTCCCGACCCGCCGGCGATAGAGCGAAATGTTCCGCATGGACGGATGTACGGGAACGATCGATTTCGGACGAAAATCGATAGTTCGGCCAACGTTTGCGCAACTATTTCACAGCAGATTTGATCAGAGAGATCAAATCTGCTGTATATATCGCCGGGAAAATTGTTAGATGTATGGGCCTCTTTAGAAGAAACAAGTGAGGTGGCTTACCTCAGAGACAAAATTCTTAAGACAAAGAATTTTTAATAAAAACACAATCAACGCGTTTCTCGGGTCCGAACTCGCAAAACGCGTTGCCTGTGCTTTGTTATTAAAAATTTTGTCTAAGAATTTCGCCTCTGAGGTAAGCCACCTCACTTGTTTCTTTTTAGTTGTATTTTACACAACCAGGGCGCCTCTTTACCCCTATATGTGCTAAATACACCCTTTAACGGCCCCCATTGAAGGGGTATAAGCATTAGCCACTGTGTTTTTACACAAGCCTAGTGTTTTTTTTTCTTTATCAAGGAGAGCGACCAGCCGAGTGGAGTCGGGTTCATTATCTCCACCTGCTGCCAGTGGTCGGTTGCCCCTAGCAACCCACCTTTGTGAGTAGACCTTTTGCTTAATTCTTTCCACAAATTGTGTTACTTTGACATACTGCACCGTGAAGCTCCCTTTTTCTCTCTTGTATCTTTTGCTTCAGGGTGCTCACACACCCCATCCACTTTGTATACAATGTGTGAACATAGCCTTGGGGAACAACTTACAATAATATTCTTAAGCAAAATAATGCGAATTTTGTGTGTGGTAACTCCCTGCCATGTCTGCAACTTGTCAGAAAAAGATACCAGACAATTAAAGTGTTAATATATCACTTATTACATGCTGTGGTATCAGGTACCTGACAATGTGCACAAACACACCAGAAACCACTTACAATGTAGTGCCCATCACTTCTATCAAACTTCCCTGTATGCTGTTCCTAAAAAGCAACATTGTAACAAGCTTGGTGAAGGAAACTTTGTGCGTACTCTCCTTGCATACATATGTAAGTAAAGCAAGGCATACACTATTAAATTTACCAGTCAAGCATTGATGGAGAATGACCATTCTGTGCACAATCAATTCCAGCAGGGGGGGGGGGGGGGGGGAGGTTGAAGGGTGCGATGGTATGTAGCTGACTTCTGAATTGCTTTGAATGGCACCAAACAGTACTAAGCTGTCAGCATCTGAAGAAACTGTCTCAAGTCTACTGTTGCAAGATGGTAGACTAGGTAAACAATCAATATCTGGCAGATATCACTCATTTACCTTGGCTACTACACATCTACAAGTGTACCTGCCAAATGCCTATAGTGTTTCGGTACCATTTGGCAGGTGTTCCTATGGACTTGCATTGTAGAACTTAGCAGATGATTTTTAAGCGCACAGCCTGCCAAACATCACCTATGACAGCGATTGTGAACCATGCTATCAGAATATTTGGATACCAGACCTAGGCATTTGCCTTGCTGCACAGAAGCCAAGAATCTCCATTCTATTTTATTCATCAGTCAGAAGTTTTTTTTTTGTTTTTTTTTAATTCAACTACTTGTTATAGTAACTCCAGTTGAACTCTTTATGGAATGAGAATAATGAGAATAAAATCAGTACACTTGCCATGAAGACAACCATCTTTAGATAGCAGCTGGATACAGTACTGGTTAATAGCGGTGCCTCTGACACAGGAGACCAGGGTTCGAATTATGGCTCTTCCGGTTCTGTAAGTCAGCACCTATTCAGTGAGGAGACTGTGGCCAAGACTCCCTAACACTGCTCTGCATATAGAGTGCATACTGGTGGCTGTAGCTCTAACACTGTGTTTGCCAGAAGAAAGGAGCTATATAAAAATGTTATGCATCTTGTCTTCAATGATCGTGTGACCACCACACCTCCAACCATCAGATACATTTGGTTTCAGAGGTGCTTAAAGGGAACCCCGAGGTGAGAGGGATATGGAGGCTGACATGTTTATTTCCTTTTAACCTCCCTGGCGGTCAATTAAAACCGCCAGGGGGCAGCGCAGCAGTTTTTAATTTTTTTTTAAAATCATGTAGCTAGCCTAGCGCTAGCTACACGACAACCGCTGAGCAGCGGCATCCCCCCACCCCCTTCGATCGCCTACGGCGATCAGGCCCGCCAGGAAATCCCGTTCTGAACGGGATTTCCATTACCGGGATTTCCATTAGAGCTTACCTGTTGCCATGGCGACGGGCGCGATGACGTCACCGACGTCCATGACGGACGTCGTGACGTCAGAGGGAGTCCCGATCCACCCCTCAGCGCTGCCTGGCACTGACTGGCCAGGCTGCGCAGGGGTCTCGGGGGACACACACACACACACACACACTTTAATGCGGCGAGTCGGCGGGGAGCGGTGAGTTCACGCAGCTAGCAAAGTGCTAGCTGCGTGCAACAAAAAAAAATACGCAAATCAGCCCAGCAGAGCCTGAGAAATCCTCCTGCGCGGCACAGCCCGACCTGAGGTCGGGCTTACCGCCAGCGAGGTTAAACAAGGCTCATTGTCTGGCTGTCCTGCTGATCCTCTGCCTTTAAGCCATAGACAGTAAACAAGCATGCAGATCAGATGACTATGACAAATATCTGACAAGATTAGCTGCATGCTTGTTTCAGGTGTGTGATTTAGACCCTACTGACCAGAAAGATCAGCAGCACTGCCAGGCAACTGATATTGTTTAAAAGGAAATAAATATGGCAGCTACCATATATCTCTCACCTCCAGTTCCTTTTAATGTATGCACACATTCCCTGCAACATACACACACATACTGACAAGGGAAAAAGGATAGGAGTTCATTGCCACAAGTTACAGTATCTCTCAATTCACAGTACAGTTAACTTAGCATGGCAGTGGCAGCTGGTAGGAAGTAAACTCCTAGCACTGCTCCAAATCCAAAAAAGCTTTATTGGCAGGACCAAATACATTTAGCATTGCCAAAGCAAAACAAAGCATTAACATGGGGAGGGGGTTATGGGAATAAGGGAAGGGTATAGGGGGTTGGGGAATATAGTCCATAGGTGTGTGGAGGATGGAGGGGACAGTATGTATCGGTCATTGTATCTGTTCTGTAAGCTACACCCATGTGCACACATCCTAGCCAGGCTTACAAGTGGTGTCAGATGGCACATTTTGTTGATGTTACTGGGACCTGCTGCAACAATCCTCAGACAAGTTGTGCTGTTCAGACTCGCTCTGTACAGCAGAAAGGAATCACCAGCGTGACGGTTGCTATGTTTGCCCAGCCCTGGAGGCACACTGAATGCTCTGCCTTCACTAGCACAGGGTGTGGGAACTAATCCAGGCAGGTAGTTCAAAGACGTATCCTCCTTCTCTGACATAGGCACACTTCTGCTAACACTGGCTGTCTATATTGTGCTGCAGCGTGGCCACAATCATAAGAAACACTTGTCAGTGGTGGAAAGTACAGTCCGCTACACTGGACTCACAAGCTGGATTATGTGTGAATGCTTCTGGGGCCAACACAACAACAACAGGTTAACTATCATGATACAGTCGAGTCTCGGTTATCCGGCACTAACGGGGATTGGCTGATGCTGGATAAGTGTGCTTTCTGGTGGGTTGAGACTCAATAATAAAAATAGGCCTAGCGAATACCCCATTCTATATACATACCCTGAACTCTGTATTAAATGTTAAAATATGGTAATTGAAAGTATATTATCCTTGGAGGAGCCATGGAACCCAGTCCTTAAAGGACAACTGAAGTGAGGAGAATATGGAGGCAGTCATATTTATTTCCTTTTAAACAATACCAGTTGCCTGGCAGCCCTGCTGATCTATTTAGCTGTAGTAGTGTCTGAACACCACACCAGAAACAAGCATGCAGCATGCAGAAACACCTGATATGCTGCATGCTTGCTCAGGGTCTATGGCTAAAAGTATTAGAGGCAGAGGATCAGCAGGGTTGCCAGGCAACTGGTATTATTTATAAGGAAATAAATATGGCAACCTCGGTATCCCTCTCGCTTCAGTTGTCCTTTTAAGAATACATGAGGCCAATCTTAAAGGGAAGGTTCACGCAGGAGCTAAAAAAATAAAAATCCAAATCCACTTACCTCGGGCTTCCTCCAGCCCGTGGCAGGCAGGACATGCCCTCGCCGCCGCTCCGCAGGTTCCTGGTCTTCTTCGGTGGCGCACCCGACCTGACCAGGCCCGGCTTCCAGGTCGGGCTCTTCTGCGCTCCAAAAATGCGTCTCACGCGGGCGCGCTGACATCATCGGACGTCCTCCGGGCTGTACTGCGCAGGCACAGAACTACTGCGCCTGCGCAGTACAGCCCGGAGGACGTCCTATGACGTCAGCGCGCACCAGTGACACGCACGTTGGAGCGCAGAGGAGCCCCAGGTAAGTGGATTTGGATTTTTATTTTTTTTTAGCTCCTGTGTGAACCTTCCCTTTAAAAATAAAGCCTTTACTCACTTAGGGCTTATTCTAGCCCCTAGAAGGGTCTCTGTCCAGTACTGAAGTTCCGCACTGATCCAGGCCCCCTTCTGTAAGATCCTGACCTGCAGTTGGGTCATGGTCTTTTTTTCAGATAGGCCTCATGTATCCTTTAAAGAAAACCTGTAATAATAAAAAAAAAATCACTCTGGGGGATACTTGCATCGGGAGGGGGAAGCCTCTGGATCCTAAAGAGTCTTCCGCCATCCTCCTACGTCCCTCCGTTAGCCTGCCTGGGTCCCCTGTAGTGCAGCGATGGATATATTTACCTCTCTGCGATCCTGTGCAGGCGTACTAGTGGCTTTTCATTTGGGTATGGCGGAAACAGCCAAACCCAATCGATCTACTCGACTGCGCAGGGGCGAGCCCTCTTGCGCCTGCGCAGTAGAGCGGATATGATCGGGCTTGGCCATTTCCGCCTAGCCTGAAGGAAGTGCCTCTACTGCGCAGGATCGCAGAGAGATAAATTAATAAAGCATTGTCAGACTTGTTGGGGGAGGATTCGGGGGAGCCAACACTGGATTGCCTGCAGCTACAGGGATGGGGTAAACCTCATTGGGACCCTGAGGCTCCCCCCTCCAGAGGTAAGTAGCCCCCAGGGGAATTTTTTTTTAATACAGAGTCTCTTTAAGAACAGCGGAGCCCACAAACAGCCTAAGAAGTTGGCCTTCGCCACTAAGTATTGCTGGCAATTTGCGCTGGTTGGTTGAGACTGCTGGTTAGTTACGTTCCGGATAACCCGAACTCTACTGCTCTAGCAAGCTTGCTAACAGTATCGCCCAGTAAAAGCATGCTGAAAATTTTCATGCAGCACAGATTGAGAATTCAGGGAACAACGGAAAACATATGAGAGCATAAGTGATCCAGTAAACCTGAATTGGAAGGCTTTGCAAATAGGAGTGATAGTAGAGTTTTATTAAATATATTCCATAAAATCTCTTATTTTCAGCAGTACTCCTCTATTTTTATCTCTGCTCTTCTATCATCTGACATCAGCTTTTTCTGTCTACTTCTATCTTCTTCCACCAGTTTAATCTGTATATGTCTTTCTTCTTCTTTGTTCCATTCTTGCAGTTATTATCCGTTTTTTCTTCTAATGTGTTGACTGTAGCCGCCATGCCCAATGCATCCCTACTGCAACCTGGCACACAAATGATCAGGAGACCTCAAAGATCATTTGAACTTCCTTAAGGTCTCCTGATCATTTTAATGTGGATCAACGGTGATCCACATTAGTCCAAGAACTCCTATTGGTTATTTCAGATAATCCTTCGCTATAAACAAGCAAACACAGAAAATTTATATTGCGCTTTTCTCCTGGCGGACTCAAAGCGCCAGAGCTGCAGCCACTAGGACGCACTCCATAGGCAGTAGCCGTGTTAGAGAGATTTGCCCACGGTCTCCTACTGAATAGGTCCTGGCTTACTGAACAGGCAGAGCCGAGATTTAAACCCTGGTCTCCTGTGTCAGAGGCAGAGCCCTTAACCATTACACTATCCAGCCTGATATATTATAATCAAGTGGTAATAAAATAACTAGCTCTACCTAGTTACATGGGGTTGGAGGAACATCTGATGGTCTTACCACACTTCCATGAGCATAGGAGGGGGTAAACTCCTTGGCTAGAACATTTAAAAGATGGGGAGACTTTGCCCCCTATGGTCCCATTTACACATACAAATACTATAAAGTTTATTTCTGTCTTTTAGCTCTTTTGGATAGAAGTAGGTTTATACTAGAGGAACTAGCAGGAAAAACGATTTCTCCTGAAAGACTGTTTCCCTCGGGTAACAAAGCTAAAGCGGTGTGGAAAACTCTTGTAAAGGGTGAAAATATAACTAGAGTAGAACGTCCCCTAATGTCGATGATCTCCCCTTCAGCAATGCACCATGCTGGATTATTTTTCAGTGGTTGCTATTAAAGAGAAACTCCGACCAAGAATTGAACTTTATCCCAATCAGTTGCTGATACCCCCTTTTCCATGAGAAATCTTTTCCTTTTCACAAACAGACCATCAGGGGGGCGCTGTATGGCTGATATTGTGGTGAAACCCCTCCCACAAATAAATTCTGAGTACATACTCTTGGCAGTTTCCTGTCTGCGAACCTTGTTGCCTTGTGGGAAATATCTGTTTACAGCTGTTTCCAACTGCCAAAACAGCTAGCAGCAGCTACATCACCTGCCCACAGTAAAAATGTCACTATGTGATATGTGATAAATGTCAGAAAGTAAATCAGGGATTTAAAAGATTTTACAATGGGCAAACACTGACTAAATCATTTATACATAATTATTGTAAAAATGAAGCACTTTTTTTATTATTTTCACTGGAATTCCTCTTTAAAGTGGTCACAGTGAGGTGTATCATCTTTTTCTTTCACTCATCACTCGACATAAAGCAAAGCAGGGTGTTCAACGGGCAACTAAGTAGCGTGCCAGCACAATGATTGTTATCAACTTTCTCTCCAACAGATCAGGACCGATTGTTTGGGCCACAGTCCTCCATAGACCATATGTGAGTCTTTAGTCTGCAGTAGTGTGAAGTACATTCCTCCAGATAAGAATAAAGGCTTGTAGTGAGAGGACTATTGGGGATGCCATCTTTAAAGAAAATTTGTAATGAAAAAAAAAACCCTCTGAGGGATTACTTACCTTGGGAGGGAAAAGCCTAACGAGGCGTCCCCTGTCCTCCGTTGTCCCAGCAATCCAGCTCTGTAGCCCCCTGAACCGTGGCCTTACCTGAACGAAGAGCCGCTAGTGTGCCTGCGCAGGATCACGGAGAGGTAAATATAGCCAGCGCAGCCTTGTCAAGCTTGTTGGGGGAGGTTTCCGGGGAGCCAGCGTTGAATTCCCCGAAGCTACAGAGGTCAGGGAAGCCTCATTGGGACCCTGAGGCTTTCCCCCTCCCGAGGTAAGTATCCCCCAGAGGGCTTTTTTTTAGTACAGGTTCCCTTTAAATTTTGATTGTTTAGCTTTAGTAGCCAGGAACAAATATGCAGCCAGTCGAGTCGGAATACGTTATCTGCATACTAGATTTGGTGCACTGAAGACATCTCTGTGGGCTCCTCATCCCTGCAGGCAATACCATGGGTGCCAATTTCTGTCAGAAGGCAACTTGGGACCATCTCAGTAGTGTCAGGGGTTCTCCATCCACCCTCTCCCACTTGCTCCTACTGGGGGCCTCAACAGGCAGGTTGGTGCCCCTCTCTGTCAGCAGGCAATTAAGAGCTCCACATTTCTTTCTGCATTTGCCACTAGCCTCTTAACTATCGGCAGGAAGATTGAGCCTCTTCACAGGCAACAGCACCCATGGGCCTCCTTTGTATTTCAGTAGGAATTTTCGGCTCCCATGCCCATCAGCATTCACCATGAGCCCCTCGCCTGAAGACAATGTCAGCAGGTGGTTTGGGCAGCAAGCACCCTTGGTTCCACAATATACATCAGCAAGAATCACTGAGCAGTTGTGATTTGAAAAACGAATGTAATTCTATGGGTGTGATCCCACTTGAGCAATGTGATTTTATAAAAATCCCCCATAGCATTGCATTAGCAAGAGCTTTTTCAAATCAATAGAGCTTAGAAAAGGCTGCTAGTGGGCTTGAGCCCTAACCCCTAAATCTCTATAAACAGCCAACACCGGCTCCTAAATATCTCTCAGCAGGTAGCACTTAAAAACCACCAGCAGGTCCAAGCGACCCAATATCAGAAAACTAAAGCAGCTTCAAAACATGGTGGATAGCTGGGTATGTGGCGCCCAATGGAATATAAAATAGACCAATAAAATTAGACTTTCATTGGTTCATCATACTTCATTGGGCACCTCCTATCCCGATGTCCACCATTGTGTAACCCTCTTTGCAGGAATGAGACATCCACCTCAGTCTTTTTCAGAGAGACCGATCAGCCCTGTGAGAGACCATTCGCTCACCCGAAGGCGGGACGGGTGTAGCCACATGTGCTCAAGGTGATTGCCGTTTGTGAGTGGTCAGCAAGTAGTACAAAGCTGGAGCCATAAAATACTGGGAAATCACCGGGGAGGCCTAAAGGACAGGGGGACATTTTGGGGGACACTGGAAAGAGTACAATTTAAGAGAAAATTTGGCACCCTATTTTTGTTGCATATGGATCCTCCCATTTTTTGCCAGCCTTAAAAGTACATTAAGTACACAAAGCCACCAAAAGATCCACAGGGGCGCATCTCGGCTAACAATCCATTTTGTCGTCCATAAAATAAAATCATCCAACACAGAATAAAAATATAAAAAGTTCTATTTCTTGCTAGGCTGCTTAAGAAAGCTCCGGGGATAGCGAGTGGAGTCTATTTACTATTATCCTGCCTGGGAAAGGACGTTGGCATTGGTCCACAGTGCTAGGTAACAATAGGTAACAATAGGTAAAGCATTTCCCAGTCACGAACACTCTGAATACACAGAACCAGTTTTAAGGGCCCTAAACTCCAGCGTCTTGTCCTCTCCCGGGCATACGCTACTATTGATTTCAGTCCGTTGCACTGCACCTAGCTCTGTCACTGGAACTACACAACTTTTTCCACTTATCTCTTAGTAACCCGTTGAACACATTCGGACGTGCTGCCGCAGTTCTGTTCCGGCAAGTAAGTGCAGGCGGGAACTGCGTGTTCCCCTCTCCTGTGACGTGTGAGCGATGCAATGTTTGTAAACTGAAGAGCCACGTGATTTCGGGATCTGTGACTCCGCCAGAGACGAGGAGAGCGAGCTCTGCCTGCCAGGAGAGGGGTGGCGAGGAAGGCTTTCCTAGAAAGATGAGGCCCGTGGTTTTTCGCATTCAGCGGAAACGCAGTGAGTAGGTATGCACGTGGCTATTTATAACTCACAACTTTTTCCCAGTGCAACTTGTTGAGCGTATTAACTCTTTACACAACAGCCTTCAGAAACCTATCACCGAATCCATTTCTTGGGCTGAACACAGTTAATAAATGTTAGACCGCAAGCGTCAGAGACACACCATTGACTTACACCGACGGGAAAAGTTAAAAGTCCCCTGACTCAGGAGATAACATTGCTAAGTAAAATTAATATATAACAACAAGACACATGCACAGCGAATGCGGTTTACTGGACACAAATACATTGCATGCACCTGACCCACTAACAGGTTTACCAATGAAGATTTTACACTACGTCGGGTGTATAGATCTACAGTACATCAAGGATCATTTTTTTCAGGTATATATTACATATGATTCAAAGTCGATAGTGCTTGAATCTCTAATGATTATCATACAAAACCCGAGGAAAGGATAGTAAGACAAAAACAAGGATTCGGCTCAAATGACCTATCGCGCCGTACACAAGATAGAACAATTGAATTGCAGCCAGCAACGTGAGAATAACAACAATAGTAAAAAGAAAAAAAATCATTCTACTAACTTGAGCGTTCTGATGTTATTTTGCACAATGACTTGTCATGCCAGCAATTCCAATGTGCCATTTGCTTTTACCCCAAGAGTAACATTCATGGTAGCGATGGGCATCAACCAATGTGCTACAGCAGGGTACATGCAGATCCATCTGCCTAATTAATACTAATTTATTATGACCTCATATTCAGGCACACAAGCCCGGAACATCTTTTCAGCATGACATAAGACTTACCATGGAGGCATAGCACACAAATTAACTCCTCGCCAAAGGCAGATAAAACTGCCTGGCAGCACACAGGTTAATCTCTTTCCGCCTGTCCTACCATGCCGGCGGTTTATTTATAGAAACCCTGCTATTTTTATTTAAAAGCAATACTGGGGATATTGAACAGTACCTACCTTCACACTCTCAACGTGTTCATTTGGCTGACTTTTGGGGCTGTCCTTATCTACAACCTGCAATACAAAATGAGAAAATAAAAGATGTATAGGTGATGGAGCTTGAAGTCACAGAAAAGGGCGAGATGTGCTGTCTGTAGATACACACTGCGTCTCAGGGCAGGGGAGAAAAGGCATTCTTGGCTCAGTGCCGTCAGGAAATTCATAAAAAAAAAAAAAAAAACACATGACATGTACACCTAGGTCTCTACAAGCAGTAACCAGAGGTACGAAGATATGAAAGCAGAAGCAGCAAACAATGACCTTTTGTTCCAAAGGCTCTAGCTTCCAAATTCTAAACACAGTTGATTACCAGCAGCCATTTTAGGTCTGCTCCTATAAAGACACTGGTGCATTGCTTTTTTTTTTTTCTTCTTTTTTTACTCCCTCCCTCTAGCTCTCTCTCTCCCTCTTCTGCCAGACGCTGGGATCATTATCATAAGACAGAGTTCTTAGTACCTCTCCTACCCCCCAACACATGATATGTGACATGCCACCCCCTCCCCTCCCTCCCTTTCTTGCTTGCAGTAGTATGGAGACCAAGGCACAGAGAGGGTGGGGAGGGGTTGGGGGCTGTAATGCCAATGATTTTTTTTCCCTTCAGCTCTTAACAGGGAGAACAGACCATGTGGTTTCTCTCCCAGCAATTGAGGGCTGCTGGAATCTGCGGACTGGATTGCTAGAAACAATGGAACGGGCTGTCAGTTATGAGCTTGCAAAACCAATTAACACTGCTGTTTGCAGATACAGAGGTAACGCACAGCCACAGAAGCCTGTGTATTCTATGGGACATAGCAGGGCAGACTGATCAAAAACGAGGCCAGGGCAATACTGGTGCAAGAATGGACCAGAAGACCAGATCAATCAATCAGAATCCTTGATCCAGGCATCTGCTCCACTTTTGCACCAGTTTTGCTCCAATTTTCCTTGAACCAGTTCTGATAAATCAATCCCAGAGGTCTCTCTCCTAGCAACAGATCTTTTTTTAGGCTTTGTAACTGTCAGCATTATTTATGCAATTACGCTGTAATGGCTACTGCTTCTTTCAGTAGCAATAAACATAAACAACACAGTGCCTGCCCTATACAGCAGAACACAAGGGAGACTGCAACAATAACATAGCATGGAACTGGAGGTTATTTTAAAACACATGAATTCTGAGCTTCTTAATTTCCTGCTGTCATTTACAGAAGCAAAGACACAAATGCTTTATCTACTGTACACAAAAACATAATGAACGCAAATAGTACTGGGTAACAGAGTTCTGTATAAATACACACTTTATATAAAAATATATTCTGAGCCAACGTTATAATAGTTATAAGTACAAAAGGCACTGCTATTATTATTTCCCCACACTTCCTCCTTCTAGCGGAGGCACCCTTTTTAAGGGTTAACTATAGTAGGTGGCGCGTCGAAGTGAAACTCTCGGCCAGAGCTTGCTCTTTAAACGGCAGAAGGCTTTTAACCTGTGATTTGCCGTAACAGAACACCTGGCAGTGGTAGGGTTAAGCCACACATTTTTCAACAAGAACAGCGCAGCTTTATCGAAAGATTGTTCTGCAAGTAATAAAAGACAAAAACCATTACCCTCCCATCACCCTTAATACTACACTATGAGCTTTCACAAATCGACAAGTTTGCTGTCAAAGTTTCCAACGTAATAAGCGGATCATCCCGGGAAGATCGTCGCCGCTTTAGCCTTGTAGCAGCAGTACAGAAAAGAAAGACAAAAAAGGTTCAGATGACCTAAAATGAACTAGTGGGGAAAATGCCTAAAATGGAAATCTTCCGCACCGCTTTGTGCATCTCATTTGGAAGCGGCCGCATCTTAAAGGGGAGCAGCAAGCGTTTCCGCCACTTTCTATGCTTGCCAACTGTACTTCAGCTTTAAGGATTGAACACCGCAACAAATGAGATCAATACGAAGTTTAAGGTTAGCGCTAATACTTGGCATGGATTCGGAGGCGAAACGGGCAGAATACGCGAGCGAGGCATGCACGAAGTACTCCACAGCGCACCGTGACCAGCTATACATACCAAAATTCTATCAAATACACCAGTTCTCTCAACACTCTAGATGTAGACAGTCTACAGCTTTGTATGGTGTACATCATAGTGACACAGCGACTGGGACTACAGATCTCCACCGGCTTGCTAAAAATGAAATAAACTGACTAGACATTGTGGAGAGTTCAAGTTTCGGTCATATGTTACAAGTCATATTCAGTATTTTTACCATAAGTATATGTGCATTCAACGTTGTAAGCAGTTGGGGAACTTCAAAAGAAAACACTTGTCCACAACATAAAAACAAAAGGTTTTGTATTTATTTTTATCATCAAATTTTAAAATTAAGTTCTCTTCAGGTTTCTAGAAAACTCAGGATTTGAAGCCACTTTTACAACCATCTTAAGTAAGAGGTATATGGAGGCTGCCAGTTGCCTGGCAGTCCTGCAGTAGTGTCTGAAGCACACACCTGAAACAAGCATGTGGCTATTCCAGTCAGAAACCTCTGATCTGCTGCATGCTTGTTCAGGGTCTATAGCTAAAAGTATTAGACGCAGATGATCAGCAGGACAGCAGACAATTTGCATTGTTTAAAAGAAAATAAATATGGCAGCTTCCATATTTCTCTCATTTAAGGTGTGTTTTAAGTGTTCAGCACCTGGTCCCTCCTCTTTGGATCACCATCGACCAGCTGACTGGAACCCACTTCAGTATCCTGTAGCAGAAGGAACTCCTGGACTATCATGCGCTAAGAAAGAGAGCCAGGTGGTAATTCTACCCATATCAGCATCTTCTCAAGCTAGCACCTCTACTGGCACTGTGGTTAGCTCAAACATTCAATGTGCTCCAATTCAGATTGGAATATGATTAGTAAGATGACTACTGCTGCTGGACACTACTTTTTTCACTATGTGCCTTGTAAATACATACCCCACAGTCATTATAATGAAGGTGTCCTGAAACACCTCCACTTTTGCTACATTTATATAAAGCTGGAATAGGTTTCGTTCCCTCATGATCAGGCTTTCAAAAGCGGAGATCAACAAGACGTCTTCTAAAGTGGTGAACAGAAGCCCCATTTACTTGCACTGGAATCTGATGGCCAATAGTGCTCTAGGCTCGATCACTGGTTCTTCCAGTAGTATGTTACTGAAAATGTTCTGGTCAAGCCAAACATTAAACACAGAGTTGGAAACAAACACTACTGATCTTTGGTATTTCTTATGGGGTTCACCACTATGAAAACAGCAGTCTTAATGGACCATTATCACCTTTTTTGTGAAAGCAGCAAATTATTAGCTCTCAATTCCTGATCTATTATACACCTCCATCCACATAGCAGTGTATATTATAAAGGTGCGTACACATGAACTATTAGTGTCGCCCCTTAAGACTAAAGGGCCAATCATTTGGCAAACACCGTGGGCAACGACCGCTATTGGCTTTAAATCACAAACCTGCAACAAGCATGAACCCAGTGGAGTCAGACCAGAGTCAAAGCATCTGATCTGCATGCTCATTCTGGGTCAGTGACTTATGGTATTGGAAGCAGAGCATCAGCACAGAAGTCAGGCAGTTGGCATTGTTTATTTGAGAATGAAGATGGCAGCCTCCGATTTCCTCACACTTCAAGGTTCCCTTTAAACACATCTATACCAGCTCAGGCAGAGGCTTTTACTAGACTGGTACAAGTGGTGTCTACACATAGCTTCCTCTTCCTTTCCTAGAGAATAAACAGGAACTCTCAGCTATGCCAATCAATCCTTACGAATAGAGGACAGAAGCAAATGCCACGAGGGCTGCACTATCAACCACACTCTGATGTCTATGGCCTACTTTATTTATGTCCATTTGCAGCTTTGCTTATGGTGGCACGACTTAAAGGATACAGAGGCAAAGTTAAAACAGAAGTTTTACTCGCCTGGTGCTTCTTCCAGCCCTGAGAAGTCTATCAGGACCCACGCCAAAGTTCTGCCGTGCTCGAGGCCGCCGCTGCAACTGTCCCCTCCAAAACATCTCCACCCTTGGCTGTGTTGTGGTCTTTTGCGCACCTCTCGTGATCACATTTAAGTCTTTATGAGCGGCATAAGCACAGAGTACTCCCGTAGCACGATCACAAGAAGCTCGCGACACGCATGGGCAGAAGACCACAACGCAGCCGCTGGTCACAATCTTACAGAGAGGACATCGGCAGCCTCAAGCACAGTGGAGCTTCAACAAAGGACCCGATAGACTTCTTGGGGCTGGAAGACGCCCCAGTTGAGTAAAACATTTCTGATTTAGCTTCGCCTCCATATCCTTTAAAGCTCATGGGACTCATATTTTTTTATAAAGGAAACTAGATACTTGCCTAAGGAGAGGGAAGGCTCTGGGTCCTAATGGGCCTTCCCTCTCCTCTCCCGATGCAGCACTGGCTCCCCCGTTTAAATTCCCCGCCGCAGGGGACTTCGGAAGTCTTTGGGAGACCGAGTCCTCCCAAAGACAGGCGGCTCCATACTGCACACATGCGAGATCGCGAGAGAGGGTGCGCGCGCGCGCACACAGTATGGAGCAACCCATCTTTGGGAGCTCTGGGGCTCCTGAACACTTTCCGAAGTCACCTTCTCCAGCGAAGCGAGCAGTATTTGACCAAATCAGTCAAATACTGCTCCGAGGGCACCGGGAGAGGAGAGGGAAGGCTCATTAGGACCGAGAGCCTTTCCTCTCCTTAGGCAAGTATCTGGCTTTTTTTTTTTTTTTTTAAGAAGCGGTTCCCATTTTTTTTAAGTCCATACACTAGTCGATGTGGCCCACAAACAGATCTTTCTCAGATCATTATCTGACCAAAGAGGGATCCATCTGTTAAGTATCCCTCCACAAACTACACACAATGTGTGCACACTGCCTGCCGGGTCCCCAGGTCTACCCAGTAAGTAGAGCCCAGTGGTTGATAGAAGATGCATGGTGGACAGGTGAGAACTGCTGCAAAAACATACACCTCTAGTGACATGCTCCCAACCCACCACCGATTGGGAATCTTCCATCAGGCACTATCGAATCAATCGACCGGGAACCATTTGGTGAGTCAGTTTCTAGCAGTTTCAATCAAAATGATCAAATTGGTAGATGATGATGCAATAAAAACCGACCAGTGTATGACCACCTTAACATAACCTGCAAAAAAAACCCTCAATAAATGCTGGTGCCTTTGGAGCAGAACACTAAAGCCCCATCTACACGATACGATTCTTTGTCCGATTAGATTACGATTCTATTTATGAGCCGATTAAATCCGACATGTCCGATTGGGATTCAATTCGATTTGCCATTGCCTAGCAACGGCAAATCGAATTGAATCCAGATCGGACATGTTGGATTTAATCGGATCGTAAACAGAATCGTAATCGAATTGGACAAAGAATCGTACAGTGTAGATGGGACTTAACACACAGAAAGAACACAGCATGAATTGGATTACAAGTTGTGTATAACACTGCAGCCAAATACAGAAAAGAGTGAAACAAGATTCAGCCATGGGCAAAAAAATAAATAAATCCTGTCATGCAGTTTCCCAACCAAGTGTTGGGTCTAATCAAAAGTGTAATGGCCCACAAATCAAGTCCCATACTAAAAGGGCAAACATTACATTTTGCCAACTCCTTATTAACATTATTTTCCTCCCATTAATTGCAGCAGGGGCCATTTTCCCTCTCTGACTGAAGCTCAACTAATCACAAAAACAGAACAACTTTTCAGACTCAAAAAACAATTATGTGTGAAGGCTGGTGCACACCGAGCATGTTTTGTAGCGTTTTTGCAGCCGCTTGCGGCTGTGGAAACGTGTGGGTAATGTATTTCAAAGGGCTGGTGCACACCAGAGCAGGAGGCGTTTTGCAGAAATGCATTCTCCCGGGCTGTAGCATTTTTTGGGATTTCGGAGGCGTTTCTGCCTCCAATGTAAAGTATAGGAAAAACGCAAACTGCTCTGAAAAACGCCAGTTCAGAGCGGTTTTGCAGGCGTTTTTGTTACAGAAGCTGTTCAGTAACAGCTTTACTGTAACAATATATGAAATCTACTACACAAAAAAACTCTACCCAAAAACGCAAAACGCTAGGTGAAACGCTTCATGAAAATAAGAAAAAACGTTTTAAAAACCGCTAGCATTTTGCGGATCTGCTAGCGGTTTTTGGTGAGCACCAGGCCTGAGGCCCAGTGCACACCAAAACCGCTAGCAGATCCGCAATACGCTAGCGGTTTTGGGAGCAGATTTCAGAGCGATTCTAGGTATGTTTAGAGAGGTTTTCTAAACATACCTAGTGGTTTTGCGTGCGTTTTTGTGTAGCAGATTACACATATTGTTACAGTAAAAGCTGTTACAGAACAGCTACTGTAACAAAAATGCCTGGCAAACCGCTCTGAACTAGCGTTTTTCAGAGCGGTTTGCGGTTTTCCTATACTTTACATTGAGGACGAAACGCTTCCGAAAACCGCAAACACGCAGCAGGGGGCGCGTTTGCGGCTTGGCAAAAAACGCAAACCGCCGGTGTGCACCATCCTATTGCAATACATTAGACAAGCGTTTTTAGAGGCGGATGCGGCCGGCGGATCGCTCCAAAAACCGCTCGGTGTGCACTGGGCCTGACTGTGTGTACTTGCAGCTATCCATAGAGAGAGGCTTTTATTTCCGGTTAGCTGAGTGGGGGGTCATAAAATTGCATAGCACCTACTTATTGAGAACTACAAGCATGGTTTCTCCTGTAAGTATAGGAAAAGGAAGGGAGACCGCTACACTCACATGTATGACCAAAGGGGAGCACGGAAATCAGTAGCCAAAATCCACATGAAACGAAGGAAGGAATCCCGCTGCACCAATTGGTCGGGTGAAAGTAGAAAATCCTTTATTGATATTTCAATCCATCATCAGTGTTGCAACACTGATGATGGATTGAAATATCAATAAAGGATTTTCTACTTTCACCCGACCAATTGGTGCAGCGGGATTCCTTCCTTCGTTTCATGTGGTTTCTCCTGTAACACAGATTCAGAATATGTAGTCTGGCATCTGTCGCTCTCCTACCTTATGTTTGCCCAGCAGCTGCATCTATCGTGGGAAGAAAGCAAACTATACTGCAGTGACAAGCACATTTGGCCCACGGAAAAGGTATTCTGTTCAGCACGTTGCTTCTATACACTGTTTATATACTCAAATCTCATCCTCGTTGCAATTAGCCTCAACTTTGTTCAACTTTAGCAAGGTCTGTTCCTCATGCTGTGTCCTTCAGGAGTTGGAGGACAAGACTTCTGCAGAAATGTATTACAGGCGAACGCTTGCTTCTTCCGGTACGCTAATTAGCCATGTGCGCAAGACTTTCTCTAGGCATCCTGTTCTCTATTGCATGCCACTCTCACACCGGCAATGTGCGGCCTCCACCACTATTACTTGCACTAGCCTGACAATTCACAATCAATATGGCATCTATAAAACAATGATGCTCCTTTTCTGACAGCCAAGCCTGTTAACCACATTTTGCTGGTAACTGTAATGCAGCAGCTTCATCTATCAGTTCACTTAAAATCTGAAACAGCATGACATTATGGCGTGCAAAAACTCCCCAAAGAATGTGTAACTATAAATGTAGACAAGGTGGAGATAATGATGGATCGTGCCCACGCACGTTCAGATCCCCCCTTGTCTTTGAAATGTTGTCTCTCCTCTAAAGCATGGCCTAATCAAAGAACATCTCCACAGTCCCTTCAGCAACAACTGCCCCCCAAAAAAGAGGAGTATTTTGTCTGGGTCTACAGATAATACATCTTGTGTCATTTAAGCACTGTAATGTGCTGAACATGCATGTAGCACAGCCCACTTTCCAGTTAAGATAAAGCTGAGTGTCAGTTCACATTACAATACAAAAAACAAACAAACATGTTTTTGTCCGTTTTGCCGGATTACAGTGGAACACAAAAACCAACAGGAGATGGATCCCATGATATTAAATGGATCCGTTCGTAATGGTCAGTCCTACGCAATGCACACATTGAACCTGCACAACTTCTCTGGACAGCGGAGGAGTTTACGACAGAAGACTATGGTGGCAAGGCATCTGCTTGGGACTCCAGTAGACAACACACCATCAGAGCAAGGCATCTGCTCTTGACTCCAAGCGGAGCACAACACTCCGTCAGAGCAGACACAGCACTGTCCGCTCAAGTTGGAGCAGAGCCAGATTATCCGCAAGACAAACCTAGTCAGTTGCCTAGTGCCTGGAGAGAGTCTGGGGGCCTGGCGGATGCTGGGCCTCACCAAATCTTAAGGCGCGCACACACGCCATACTGTAGCAAACAACGGGTCCGTCAGACCCTCCCGCTGGGCGGACGTTCTGCAGACAGTAGCACGTGTGTACACACTGTCAGCAGACTGAGAAGACGGTTTCTGACATATCCGTCTTATCAGTCTGCCAACAGCGTGTACACACGTGCTACTGTCGGCAGAATGTCCGCCCAGCGGGAGGGTCTGATGGACCAGTCGTTTGACAACAAAAAAAGCCAGATGACCTTCAATAGTGGGCAAAAACTGCTATCTTGACTAGGGCTCCATTTCATCTTAATCCTTTTCTGGATTGGGGTTATACTATACAATAATACATTAAACCTGCTACTTTCATGCACCCTATTGTACATCAGCCTTTGGCTAGGGGTCGACAGATTAACATGGAATTTCAAAGCCAGTTTGTCCTATCCAGGAGCCAGCAGGGAATTTTTAGCTTTTAGCTCCATTTATAAAAATTAGAGAAAAACTCAAGAAGTTCAACCCCACCTCGCAATTTTTTTTTTAAATATTTGTCTTAGCTTCCGGGCCCCAAGGATTTTTCATAAAAAATTCTCTGCTGACGCGCTGCCTCTAAGGCCGAATTCACACTGGTAACCCAAGGTCTGCCTCAGGTACACTTTAACCCAGCATGTGTTCCTAGCTTTACAGTGTACTTTACCACTCCTGGCCCAGGAAACAAGGCTGGGCACCCAATGACTAACAATTCATTAGCCGATTATGAGATCAGAATTAGCCAAGAAAGCAAAAAAAAAAAAAAACTAGCTAATAAATTGTGTAAGGCACTTCAAGATTTAAGTCTGATACATATGTAAGAGTATTGTTGTCTGTTATGCTCATTTTGGATGACAGTTGTCAGGTGCTCGCTGTACACACACACTTGCCGGACTCCCTGCAGAGCATAATGTTCTGCCCTATGAAGGGGGAGGATGAGCGGGAGTTGTCCAGTAGGCTGTGGGAACAAGATCAGCATTAGCTGAGGATTTCCAAGCTCAAAGAATGGCAGAATAGAAAGAGACCAACCCCGGGGGCACCTGAAGATTGTCACACAAAATAATCTCCAACTATTGTCTTGGACAACAAAAAAGTCTTCTTTGTGTATGCAGCTGAAGCTAAAGCAAGCTGATTGAACAAAAATCAGGTTCAAGTAAATATTTTGAAACTGCCAGAAATCTTAAGGGCACCGAACTACATAGTTTGTAATTTTGATCTATTCAAAGCAAAAATGTATCAAAATTACAATCCATTTTGCATTGTTTTTTGAACCAAGCTTAAAGCAGGCCATACAGTGGCCAATTAGCCAGTCGATATACAGCAGATTCGATCACTGTGAAATCAGGATGGAAAATTTTGCTCCAATGGTTGCAGGTCAGGAACGCGTTGCTAGCGGAGTTTGATTCGGCAAGGACTGACGCAGAATAGCGGGGCAGTACTCTCTCCTATCCGTCTGGCACACGTCCTCCCTGGTCCGGTGGTTTAACCACATGCCGCAGGTCTCATCCTCCTTGTCATGCGACACCAGCTGAAGTTCAAACACTAGAGCTCCGGCAGCATACACGCTGAAGCTCTAGTGTTTGAACTGTAGCTTGTGCCACATGACACGGAACAAAAGAAGACAAAGGAAGGAGACCCACGGCATGGACATGCACCAACCGGACAGGTGAAAGTAATCCTGCCACCCGGGAAAACAGATCAGGGGGTTGGGGGGGGGGGGGGGACTCCTTGGGTGGTGAGACAGGTGGCTCCTCCACAGATTTTGAATCGATTTCATGCTGAAATCAATTCAAAATTTGTGTGCAGTCACTGCAGTGTGTGAGCCTTCCCCCCTCCTTAGGTAAGTATTTTAAAACCGCTTCTGGTTTGCTTTAGGTTCACTTTATTGCATTGCAGAAACACAACAAACAATCCTGGACAAAGTGGAGACAGAAATGTGGGAACAGATCCAAATTTTCAGATAAGAAAGCATGGAGCCTGTTCTGTAAACCACTGCCATAAACTGTGGAAAGCGGTCCAGCAAGAGACCCGGGTGTGAAAAGGCCCATAAACTGTTATGGCATCATATATAACAAACACAACTAAATGGTTTAATCTACTTGTACATTTGAGCAGCTAGAAACATCTCTCAACCTCTCCCTTTTACAACCCGATCCTATGCTCTTCACATTAACACTTACTCACCAGTCTGGGCACATGAGCTAGCTAAAAAGTTCTGTCATCCCAAATGAGTGAAGCAGTACAGCAATTTTAGCTAAATGAACCATAGTTAAAAGAGAAGAGTCTCAAACATAATATATACAGTCTCATACGCAGTAAGCTGTGTGGCCCTGTGCGTTATGACATCTGCCTCTCAAGATCAACGTAAAGGTTTTCGGCAATTTGTGGCACAGTACCTCTTCTGTGTATTTGAACCAGGTAGAAGATTCTTCCCTCTACATAATCATCAGTGAGCTCACCTTTTGTCTTTTCCTGGGCCATTTCTGGCAGATACTAACCGCTCCCCATGACCTACTGTTTTGCAGAGGATCTGACCTAATTGTCTAACCACCGCGATTTGATGCTTGTCAAAGTCGCTCAAATCCTTATGCTTGCCCATTTTTCTGGTTTCTAACACAATGCATTCAAGAACTGACTCTTCAGTTGGTGGCTACTATATCTCACCCTTTGACATGTCAATGTACATGTAAAAAGGGCCTCCGGTAAAAACGGCACTGGAGATGGCCGCTAATAAAATATCGGTAAAAATAATGACATTCTGCTGGTTAATTTAGATCATAAAATATTGGTAATCTTTACTGATATATTACTGTAAACTGACACTAGTCCTCACTCTCGATGCCTAACACTAACCGATCCCCCTTCTGGGTGCCTAACCCTAAATCAAACCTGTTGGTGCCTAACACTAAAACCAACATGGTGGTACTTAACACTAAGGACACCCCCCCGCCTAACACTCCTCCTAGTAGTGCCTAACGCTAAGGACCCACTCAGCACTGTCTAACCCTAAAACTCCCCTGGTGGTGCTTAAACTTGACTCATACCTGCTGGCAGCTAACCCAAGAAGCCCCCTCTGACAGTTAACTCAATCGCACCCGCTCCCTGTAGCCTCAGCTTGCATAGAAGGTGACCCTGGCGCCCCCATTTTATCGGTTGCCTCCAGAACCCACTTTACAGCTAATAGCCACTAGTCATGGCTAGTAGCATTGCTGTCTATGGCAGTGCCCTTTTCACCGACTTTGTTGACAGGTGCAATTGAAACAAGATAGTAGATGTTATTTACTTGAACGGTCAGTGGTTTTAATGCTGTGGTTGACTGGTGAACATTCACTCCCAATCTTCAGCATCTTTCTGGTTTGGTAACATCCCTTAGCAGTGCTAGGAGCCCAACACAAAGCAGGCTATAAAATGTGTTTCTGACTATGTGTCACTAGCTGAGATCTATTCAGACCTTTCTCTGTGTAGGGAGTGAAGAGACAATGACAAAACTCACAAGAGAAAGGCGAAGATTATAGAAGCATTCCTATTCTGCAGAATCTCCACCTCACTCCCACCATGTGCATCACACATTAAGTCATTTTCTTGCCTCTCCACCAGCAGAGTGCACAATGAGGCCATTGTCCCAATTGTTGCCAGACTCTAAAGGTAACTACACGCAGAAGGCTCTCCCTCCAATCCCCAAACACGCCAAAAGCTTTCTGAACGGTCCTGGTAAAGCTGCTGCCTAGAATAAAGCTAGGCACACACATACTGATTTTTTCCTGGACGATTTGATCGCGTTTAACAAATCTGTCACCTATAACCCATGAAACTTTCAATCACTTTTCAGTTTATCAGTTGAATGATCTAAACATGTTTAAAGATATTTGTGCTGGCAGAAGAGTAGTGGTTCAGAATCACACAATGTTATAATGCACTGAGTGGAAAAATGCTAGTATTTTGAGGTGGTGTCGACTTGCTATCAGGGCTGTGGAGTCGGCACAAAAATCATCCCGACTCTGACTCCTCAGTTTATTAAAACCACCGACTCAGACTCCAGGTACCAAAAATTGCCGCAACTCCCTGACTCCGACTCCACAGCCCTGCTTGCTAAAAGGTGCATACACACGCATGATGGCCATTGCCAGTAGAGATTGAGAGCTAAAGTAAAACTGTAAGGAAGAAAACAAAACAAAACAAAAAAACACAGCGCCTGGGGGCACTTACCTCGGGGGGAATTTTGGATCCTAATGTGGCTTCCCTATCCTCTTCACACTCCGGGATCCAGCGCTGACAGCCCCCGTGCTGTGGCGCCGTAGTGAATGTAATATTTACCTTCCTGGCTTCAGCGCACTCACAGCAGCGGCTTTCCGATGGGCTTCGGTGGAAATAGTCGAGCCCGATCGGGTCCGCTCTACTGCGCAGGCACTGGAGCCGGGAAAGGTAAATATTTACATCACCACTGATCAGGGTAGCCAGTGCTGGATCCCAGAAGGTAAAGAGAAAAAGGGTAGCCTCAGTAGGATCCAGAGGCTTCTCCCTCCAGAGGGTCTTTTTTTTTCAGGTTTTATTTAAGGCTTTTGATGTCAGTTTGGGGTCGAGTGCTGTACAAATCAATCTGTTCACTTATTCTGTACCTATGTAGCTGATTGGTTGTTACCCCCTCGTCGGGCATCCAACTCACTGCCTGGGCGCCCGATTACCAATACTCTGCGTTGGCCGATGAGCCATATTCCCAAATCACCTGCTTCGTCTTATCGCCAGTCTGAAATAAGAAATAATTTCCCCACTCTTTTTAAATATTTGGGGGGGGGGGGGGGGGGGGGAAGAGGGGGGATGATACATGGCTGATTTTTTTTCCATATACTTCCATTGCTTATGCGGCCCCTTGCGGCAAAATAGGGTAACGCAACACAGTTTTACCCTGCTAGTGTAAAATGGGCCAAAGTAGTCTATACTGCAGCATGAAAATGTTGAACGATAAAATGGTGGCACTAAAGTGAGTGGTTATAGCTTATTAATATAATCTACATCAAATTGAAATGTGCAAACCAAAAAACACCACATGTTCATACACAGGTCTTTCAACAACAAAAACACCAACACATAGGTTCTTATAAGGCCCCACAACACTTGACTGTCTTTACCCATCATAGAGGGCAGAATGAAGTGCAGGAAGGCCAACACCTCTGTACACATTAAGAAAGATGATTCAGAATATAGCCATCTCCTGATCCCGCTGACAACTTTATCATGTTGGATCCCTTCTATTACCAATGGCTTCTATTACAGTCGGCTCTAAGTCATTGTCCTCCTCCGCTCAACACGAACATTTCCAGAATGACCTTTGCTGGTGACAATTATTAAAGTATGTTCTGCATGTAGCAGCAGAAATGTCTACAGAGATCTTCAGCACTCTTCTTGGTTTGTCTAGAAGCCTCAAAACCCAAGGAACCCAGTTACCCAAGTCTCGATCAGCTCAATACATTGATCTCGGCCAAGCAAACTATTAGTCGTTCAAACATTAATCTCCGAATGAGCATGCAAGTTGCCCTCTCGATTTTAGCCCTTTATTTAGGCTAGCAGTTTAGCAACCTAAACATAATGACGGATTTACAATAACTCTGTTTGTCCAATCCAGGCATAGTGTACCCAAATTGAACTTGACATTCAAAGCTTCTCTGGCTGTGGGAAACTCTTGAATAGGTCTCAGAATGCAGTTTCATGCCTGAGCGCATTTTAAGTAGGTCTGTCCAACCCACCTTACAGCCATGATGACTGTGTTAATGGCTGAGAACAGGAGAGGGAGGGGTCGTTCCCTGCACCTTCCCTTATCTCTAATGATTGCTATGCAGGCTGCTTGCTCTCACACCAACAAATTCACAATGCATGCTGTGAATCTGTGAAATTCATCACCTTTCAAGATAACAAAACCTGCAGTATGCATAGTAGTGTAAAACCCCTCTGCACTGGCAAGGATGACTTATGCTGGGTACACACAATGCAATTTCCCACTAGATCCACAAGTACTCTAGCAGTAACTGCATTGTGTGTACATTTTCAAACTGCTCCCAATTGATAGTGTAATAGATTTTTCGATGATACCTTCCCAAAATCATTTGTGTTATCGAACAGAAGCAGAGTGGACAAGATGTAATCAATCGGTTTGATCCCAGCATTAGAGCTTCCACTCGGAGCCATGGCCATTTTCCATTCGGCCAAAGCTCCCGGTTCTGCTGTGCAACCGCAGCATGAATTGCTAAGCTGCGATTCGGCTGCACGTGGCATAAAACTGCAGCATGCCGTCCAGATTTACAGAGAGATCTGGACGGCAAACCATAGGTTACGCAGGCAGCATTTCCCCACCCCTCTCGCCTGCAGGGAACCGCTGCAGGTGCCTGCTGAATTCTGCACTAATGGAAATAGGCCCTGCAAACCTCGGGTATGAAAGCTCACACATAGTGAGCAAGAAGAAAGCCTCTGGATCCTGTAGAGGCTTCCCGTATCTGCCTCGCCCCTGCCGCCGCTCGCCAGGACTTTCCGGAAGATCCGGGGCATGCTTCTCTTTATGCATGAGTAAGGCCGGGCTGTCCCCAAGTGAGCAAAGCTGCACCTGCACAGTAGCACGGAGCTGTTTGCACACGAGCGGCTCCGGCTTACTGCATAGGTGAGGCCGTGCGCAGGCGCAGTACGGCTGTGCTAATTTCTTGAAGAGGTACGCAGCCCCAATATTCAATGCAACAAACCCCTGGGTCCACAAGCAGCAAAAGAGGATGGCCTGGGAATCCTCAAAAGGATCCAGAGGCTTCCCTCTTCTTAGCCAACCCAAAGTTTGCCTCAGGTAAAAATTAAGGTGGCCATACCTCTTCAGCTAGCAAAACGATCAATACCTCTCAGATCAGAATTGATTCAGAGAGAGATCTATTCATACCACACACAGCACAGACTTTAAATTGATTCCAGTGAGGGAAAAACAAAAATAGAACGATCCACAGCGTTATAATGTTCGATGCAGTATACCGCTATGGACCATCAATCTAGTGTTGCTCCTGCTCCATTCTCTATCAACCTAAATCTTCCATCCTGTCTGATCAATCATTTCAATTGATTTTTGGTAAGAATTAATCAAAAGTCAATCAATCTGACATTTTGAGGGAGAAAATCTTGCAAATATTGAAGGAGGCCTGGCATATAGCAAGCTCGCATAGGGCTGGTGCACACCGAGCGGGTTTCGTCGCGTTTTTATAGCCGCTTGCGGCCGTGGAAACGCGTGGGTAATGTATTTCAATTGGCTGGTTCACACCAGAGCGGGAGGCGTTTTGCTGAAACGCATACTCCCGGGCTGAGGCATTTTTTGGGAGGAGTTTCTGCCTCCAATATTAAGTATAGGAAAAACGCAAACCACTCTGAAAAATGCTAGTTCAGAGCAGTTTTGCAGGCGTTTTTGTTACAGAAGCTGTTCAGTAACTGGCACTGAACACTGATGCTAAAATAACTGGCTGTAAGCAACAGAATATTTTGTCAAACTGAGCACCAAAAGGCATGGGCAATGATAAAAAGAATTAACAGTTAAGCATAGAATACCACTAGTAAGGTCAGTCCACAGCAGACAAAGAAAAACGGCACACCTTATAACTGAAGTGAGTGGTAGACCAATCGTTGTAAGCAACAACACCAATACAAGTTAACGTCTCAAAGAGGTGCATTATCCAGTACCCGGAAAGTGTACCCTCCATTTAAAAAAAAAAATATATATATATATATATATATATATATATATATATATATATATATATTTTATATATACATACACATATATATATATATATATATATATATATATATATATATATATATATATATATATATATATATATATGTATGTATATATATATATATATATATATATATATATATATATATATATATATATATATATATATATATATATATATATATATATATATATATACACACATATATATATACACATATATATATATACACATATATATATATATATATATATATATATATATACACACACATACACATATATATATATATATATATATATATATATATATACCCAACTAAAGTCAAAAATAAAAAGACAGCAGGGCTAGCGGTGCGTGTGTAGCACTGCCCTGCATATATGTGCAAGCTCCTCCTCTTCTCAATAGCCAAAACAATATTTTTTTTGAGCGCCAAACGGTTGTTTCAGTGTCACAACCATGTGAACGTTGCACCACATTAACCATCGTCACAGCGGTTCGGATTGCTGAAATCCCTGACAACTCCCCTGCAAAGTACCGCGATTGCTTGAAGTCTCATTCGCTCCCAACTTGTAGCATCCCGTGACGTCATGCATAACCGCCGGCAGGAAGAAGCGAAGCTTGATGACCGTTGTCAAGGGTATGTCGCAGGACCCATCGGGCAGTGAGTATAGGGCTTAACACTAGGTGGCAATTGCAAAGCCACCTACCAACAACTGCTACTTTATTTAGCAATCTAATAAGCATAATGTGACAGGAGCTTCAGTCTGAATGCTCCGTATTGTCAACTGTGACAGACAGGTGTCAGGAGGAGGCTGCACATCTATCACACTGCTCAAAATAGTAATTTAGGCAGGCCATAGAGGCAGGGCAGTGCTGCACTCATAGTACTAGTCCTGCTGATTTCAGTTTGCCTTTAGTAGGGCTTTACCTCCTTGGCAGTAACCCCGAACGTAGTTCAGGGTAAGCCGCGCAGGAGGTTTTCTCCGGCCCTGCTGGGCCGATTTGTTTAATTTTTTTTTTGCTGAACGCAGCTAGCACTTTGCTAGCTGCGTCAGCACACCGATCGCCGCCGCCCCGCGCTCGATTGCCGCTATCCGTCGCGCCGTGCGCCCCCCCCCAGACCCCGTGCACTGCCTGGCCAATCAGTGCCAGGCAGCGCTGAGGGGTGGTTCGGGACTCCCAATGACGTGGCGACAGGGGAAGCCCTCCAGGAAATCCCGTTCTTTGAACGGGATTTCCTGATCGGAGATCGCCGAAGGCGATCGAAGCGGGCGGGAGGATGCCGCTAAGCAGCGGCTATCATGTAGCGAGCCCTGGGCTCGCTACATGATATAATAATAAAAAACAAAAACTGCTGCGCTGCCTCCTGGTGGATTTTTTTATACCGCCAGGAGGGTTAAAGGGACCTTAGGAGCAAATATCAAACTTAAGGGGCCCATACACCTAACGATTTTCCCGGCGATATACAGCAGATTCGATCACTTTGATTGAATCTGCTGTGAAATCGTTGCGCAAACGCTGACAGAACAATTGATTTCTTTCCGAAATCAATCGTTCCCATAGATTCCCGTCAATCCGTCCGTGTGGAAGATTTCGCTCGATCGCCAGTGGGTCGGGAGTGTGTCGATAGCGGCGTTCAAAAGCCCGACGACAGCGGCAATACATTACTTGCTCCGGCCGGCGCATGTCCCCTGGTCTCCACTGTCCCTTCTCCGTGCTCGGCTCCTCCAGCTTCACTGAACTTCCTGTCCCGGCAGGAAGTGTAAACAGTAGAGCGCCCTCTACTGTTTAATCTTCCCCGGCAGGAAGTTCAGTGAAGCTGGAGGAGCCGAGCACTGAGAAGACAGCGGAGACCAGGGGACACGCGCCGGCCGGAGCAGGTAATGTATGCGGGGAAAGGGGGCGGCGGCAGCTTCACAGAATGTGATCGGTTTCACACAGTGTAAAATCAGTGGCAGAGTATTTTAATGGAAAACTGCAATAGTGCCCTGTATTATATCATATTTATCCTTCTGCAGTTTCTTGTGGTTTCAAATAGCTATAGGAGCTGCCATGTTCGAGAAGTTACCTCGCCCCCCACCCCATTCTCACAGCTCTTAGCCAGCTTCATGGTGTGAAGTTCAGCATGTGACAACTCTTAACTGTTTGAAGCATAGTGCACTGCCCCCCACTGACTACTTTTGTATGATCTCAGCTACCGTGCAATAACGACTAATTACAGCAGTAGTTATCTGGCTGAAATTTCTGTGGGCCCTGCCATCCAACCGGCAGAAGCAGGAGAATACAGCCTGTATTGAACTCTTGAATGTAAAAATTTGAGGCAAAATGGAAGTACAGCATTAGAAGCCTGAGGGTTCAATCCCCACTTGTGTGTACCTAGCTTTACTTAGATAAAAAGTAATCGGGATGGAGTGGGACAATGAGTTAGATCACTCATTACTCTCCAACTGATTTTCAATTGGCAAGCGATCACTCACTTTCAACATATGATCATTACCAACCTGTGTCTAGCAGCTTGTATTATTTCTAAAGGAGGGGGGCAGAACAATTAGGTAACACACAATTATTACTATAGCGCCGCCATCTACGCAGCGCTTTACAGAGTATATTGTCTTGTCACTTAATTATCCCTCGGGGGGGGGGGGGGGGGGCTCACAATCTAATCCCTACCATAGTCACTATGGTGTAGTGTATGTATCGCAGTCTAGGGCCAATTTAGGGGAAGCCAATTAACTTATCTCTATGCTTTTAGGATGTGGGAGGAAACCGGGGTGTCCGGATGAAACCCTCGCAGACATGGGGAGAACATACAAACTCCTTGCTGATGCTGGCTTGGATTCAAACCAGGGACCCATCGCTGCAAGGCAAGAGCGCTAACCACTACACCGCTATGCAGCCCTTGGAGCAACTTCTGACTAGCAAGTTAAACTCTACAACAGTTCGCTTGCTCATCAGTGTCATTTAGAGATCAAGCTTTCCAGACTGCAGAGAGCACCTGTACACGCTACATTCTAGGCCGCGATGGCCCTGAACAGGCTCCTGGACCAAGCTCTGTCTAGCTTGTGTACTAAGCTTCATATTTTTGGCCTTCTCAGCTAAAGCAATGCTGCCTTGCCCCCTTCTGAATGCAGCCCACCTTTCTACATGCAGAGCAGCAGCCCACACTTCAATGTGCAGTACCTAATATGCAGCAGATTTCCACCCTTATCTTCCATGTCTCAGTGTACATCAGGCCTACTCTATTTACAATAACTGCCATGTTATGTTCAGGAGCCTCTCATGGGAAGCCCCCTCTTCTAGGTACAGAATCTTCCTATTCCATCCCCTTTTTTCTATGTGCTGCAGAGTGTGTAGGCCACGATCTTTGTAGTTCTTTTGCACAAGCCCTGCACTGTATTTAGCATTCTGCAATTTTTTCAGGATTGTTTAAGAGGTAACGTTCTAAAATAACACAAATAAAGGGAAGATCAGAGACACAACCCATATTGGAAAAGTGTCCATTACTTCAGACACAACGTAGGGTGTTTGCTACAGCGTAACCTAGCGGAGCGAAGCCGAATACTCCGCTGTAAGGTAACTCGAGGACATTGCTACTCCAAGGCTCATGAGTCACTTCTTCAATGCAGATCAGTGACTGGTTCACAGCTACGCAACAGCGCGGGGTCGTGACAAGGGGAAACGGTAACCGACAGAAGCTTGGAGGGGGAAAAGCACACAAAACTGAAAGAAAACACACAGGTAGGATTTAAACCAAGTCCCTCAGCCATCTGCATGCGAACAAAAGCGCAACAGCACAGCGCAATGCAAAGGGATACAAATATATCTGAAGGACAAGGATAGGAACGCTGATCTATCTTCGGAATAGTAAACATCGAACACTCCGGATTGCAAACTACAGCCTAACGCAGCCCGGCGGGGCAAAACAGAAGACAAACATAATTATCTGCATCAGTCTCATACAACATGTATGACTAGTCAGACCTGCTTCTAACAATGGTAGAGTCATTGAAGACGGCAAGACCATGGAGTAGAAGGTAATACATGGCTGAAAACTATACCATACACGAAACACATACGGAACGGCTTCGAAAACACTACTGTAAAGCAACGACTGCAGCCGGACTACATATGAAGAAGATTATCTAGATAAAGAAAGCCTAGCTATTCCGCTAGCGATTCTTTTTTCCACGGCTTATGACAAACAGGCACAACTTGACAATGGCGATCACAGATGATATTTCAGCCGCTTCCAAAAAAAACACTGGTATATGTATTGTTTATGTGCAGAGTGAGTAAACCCGTATGCAACTGCAAACAGCCACTGCAGCAGAGACTCTCCTTGCACAGACTAGGGAGTTTCTGCGTATTTACTGATCCAGCCAGATCCTGATCACAATGCTGTGAAGAAAAAGCAGTAGAAGGAGGATACACAATAGAAGCAGTATGTGGCTTGCAGTGGGGGTGGGGAAGTTAAAACCCAGCTGGCAGCCATAGGATACGCTTGCCTATAACACACGTCAGGAATCATTCTCAGAGGTGGGGGGTGGTGGGGAGGAGCGGGGGAGGGTGACGCACACTCCCTTTACAATCCCAAACACAAAAGGGAAGTCTGGCTTGTGTACCCATAGAAGGGCTGGTTGCCCAAATTCACAGTCACCACAAAGACAAGGTACTGAACGCAATAAAATGTTTTTTCACTGGCTGTGAAAGAGTCACAAAACAGGAGGAAAAAAAAGAAGAGGTTTTTCCACTCTTGTCTACCACCCAAAGGAAGACAGGCAATTTATGACCGTGCTAGAGATAACAGCAGATCACAGGGACATGCAGATCAGTAACTGGTATGGCCCTGTCAAGTGATCTTCAGCCCAGCCTACAATGATTTGTGTCCTGCCTGCAAACCATAAAACTGCACACACCACTGACCAACAATTCTCTCACAATGATGAGAATTACGGCTTATCAGACCCAGGAGTTAGCGACTTGTACTACTGTTTCTCTAGGACCGAATTAATAAAGCTTACGGATTATTCAGTCCCACAGTGAGCATTAAATAGCTTAAAAATAAAACATTTATGGAACACCTATAAATCCTGCTGCCTCTTCCTCGGACATCCACAGCATATTTTTATCAGACCAAACACAGAAACGATAAATAAGAAAGACCATGACAGGCAAATACTTCCTCTCTCCCGCCCCAACTGACATCAGTGTTTGCAACTCGTTTTATCGTAGAACGTGCATGTACAAACTATTAATACAGACAATGTTTATAAGCTAAAAACAGATCAAACTGCTATTTTAAAGCTATTTTTCTCCTTTTTTAATAACAACCAAATGAATTCAGAATTAGGCTACAGCAATGAACTAACAACATGTATAATGGATGAATGTCAGATCCGCGCCGCGGCACGTTCCACATGAGCCCCGGTGGTGCTAAGCTCCTCCTACCACAAAAATGACAAACCAATAAAAGCCTAGCGCCCTCAGCTGAGAATCGTACATCAGCAGTGGACACACCAGGGTAACTGCAGCACTTCTGTAGCATTGACATTTAACCCTCCCCTACATAGCGTTGTATTTCAACCATCGTGCTGCTCGAACTCTACACTGCCATACGCAGTGGTGTGACCTGATACGACAACTACTCAGCATCAAGCTCCCATATGGTCTAGCGGTTAGGATTCCTGGTTTTCACCCAGGCGGCCCGGGTTCGACTCCCGGTATGGGAATTAGATTTTTTCTTTTAGATTAGATGCATAATTTTATAATAACATTACAAACATGTTTTTTTTCTCCCATTTGCCCTAGGATGAAACACACACATAGATTAAGGTCTAAAGATCATAACTGTTCAGATAGGCTGCTGTAAGTTTACTCTATAGTTCTAGCCTAATGCAACGCAAACATTTTAGGGGAGGGGTATAAGGGGTCTTTAAATAAAAAAAACACATCTCACCTCCACGCCTTTTAGTGGCACCACCCGTTTCTTTTTTAATTCGTCACATTTTCTCATCTTGCAGATCTGATGGCTGGTGCTCCGGTTGACACAGTTGTAGCAGGCTCCACAAGGCCCTTCCCTCAGACATGGTTCGCAGACCCCACATCGCTTCCTCCTCTTAGGAGGACGTTCTTCTGAATTGTCCCCAGTGCTACCGCCAGTGACAGCGCTGCTATTGCCCTCGCTGCCCACCGATTTCTCCACTGACAGCTGCACCGGCTTCAGCCTCCCCAGGGATTCCGCATCATCACTGAAGTCATAGACATCTTGAGACCCCATGTGAGGCGCAACGGTAGGCTGGGTCTCCATCATGGTGCAGCCAACTTTTCAGCAAGCCCCAAAAAGCAAAATCTTCTCAAGAGCAGATCTGCTAAAAGAGCATGAGGCTGACCGCTGTGGGGTCTGAGGAAATGTTATCTAGTTCTATGAACTATTGCTAACCAACTTTTGGAAGTGATACACAGTTTAAGTCCCTTCATTTGGATAAAAACCTTGATTTGGGTAGAATCAACCTTGGCAAAATGTCCTCCTATAGCCTCAAATTCATCTTATCCCAGCCCAGTGGACCTGTCACAGGGGAGCGCAAGCGTATCTCTTGAAGGATTCCCTTTCCCCCCTGACAGCTCATCGTGACACGAGCAGAGGGAAACTGGACGTTCTACTATTCTGATGTCATGCAGGTCTACCAAGTCTTCCGGAAACTTTTCCTACAAAAACAAATGGACACATTTCATTGATCGAGAATACCCTCCGCTTGAGGCTTCATCTAAACTTTTTGCACGATACATATCTAAGTTTGTCATTGGAGAGTTGACTGTTTTTGGGCCACAGCTTGCACTTATACATTCTATAGAACACTAGGCCAGTACAAAACACATTTTTTTCACGTGACACCGTTTACACAATTCAAGTATGTTTAGAACAGCAGCAAATGGGGCAGGCCATTTAAAGGTCCCAGATCAGAAATACACATTTAAAGGTCCAGCATCACACATTGAAACACACCTAGTGGACACACAATGTAAACAAAACATACCACTCCCACAAAGCAGGCTGCAAAAATAGAATAGACACACAAAACAAATGCATCAAGCAATCAAGCAGATGTAACACAGCTACACATAACACAAACTTACCAGCCACACAGCAAGTACTTTGTCTATAGGTAAACATGGAACAAGAGGGCATTACACATTCTGTGCATGCATAGGCAGAATTCTTTTAAATTGTATAAACACACACATCCACCAGCAAATACATGCAATGCACGCAACAAAAAGGGCCAGCACACAGACACACAGTGAGTGCTAATGGCTCATTATCAGTGACAGGACAGAGCTCCTATTCCATTCTTTGTTCTGAAGGCCGGGAGCTGGGACTAGGTGGTCCCTCCTCCACCCCCTCCAACACAGATACCCCCTCCCCCTGCCTGCAAGGGAAAAAAAACTACCCCCCTTCTCATGGAGATACCCCCCTCCCTGCACAGATGACCCCTGCACCTACATAGTAAAACCTGCACAGATCACCCCTGCACCTGGATAGTAAAACCTGCACAGATCACCCCTGCACCTACATAGTAAAACCTACACAGATCACCCATGCAGCTTCATAGCAAGATCCTGCACTGATCACCCATGCAACTTCATAGCAAGACCCTGCACTGATCACCCATGCAGCTTCATAGCAAGATCACTGATCACCCATGCAACTTCATAGCAAGATCCTGCACTGATCACCCATGCAACTTCATAGCAAGACCCTGCACTGATCACCCATGCAGCTTCATAGCAAGATCACTGATCACCCATGCAACTTCATAGCAAGATCCTGCACTGATCACCCATGCAACTTCATAGCAAGACCCTGCACTGATCACCCATGCAACTTCATAGCAAGACCCTGCACTGATCACCCATGCAACTTCATAGCAAGACCCTGCACTGATCACCCATGCAGCTTCATAGCAAGATCCTGCACTGATCACCCATGCAGCTTCATAGCAAGATCCTGCACTGATCACCCATGCAGCTTCATAGCAAGATCCTGCACTGATCACCCATGCAGCTTCATAGCAAGATCCTGCACTGATCACCCATGCAGCTTCATAGCAAGATCCTGCACTGATCACCCATGCAGCTTCATAGCAAGATCCTGCACCAATCACCCATGCACCTTCTAAGCAAGACCATGCATACATCACTCATGGCAAGATCCTACACAGATCACCACCCATGTACCTTCATAGCAAGATCCTACACGGATCACCTTCATAAGTTCCTGCATCATGCATGAAGGACTCTCACCAGGGAAATGCTACAGTGCAGGAAAGCGAGCAGAAGTCACACGCCCTGAACACCGGGTGACAAGGGGACAGCCCACGTGTAAGGAAACACACAGCCTGCAACCGAGGACATTTAAACAGACGCTTCATTACACGTGCACAACTCCATCCGCCAGCCATGGTCACCTACCTAATCCACAAGTATATTTGTGTCCAGCCTTAAGAGTTCAGTCGTGCCAGGTGACCTCTAGAAACTATGTTGTTGTCTGGGGACTTCCTGCACACAGGCACGTACAGCGCCAGAACACACAAAACACTGCCGAGCAATGTAATATATGTGCTAATGCGAGCTGCATTCATGGAGCTGTAGTGATAGACAGTCACGCTCTGCGCTCTAGAAGCCCAGGCGCACGCTGACAATGTGCTGCTGCTGACTCAAGTGACACATCCCCTCCATGGTCGCTGCGCCCACCGGGATTTCTACGTGTCCCGAGTGTGCTGCAGAGCCGGTGAGAGAAGCCGTCAGCCCTCACTCACTCACCTTGTGTGAGCCTCTCTCCGAGCCATCAGCAGTCAGGAGGGAGGGGGGAAGGGAGGGAGCGCTCAGGGGCACAGATGTGGAGCAAACAAAAGGGAAGTGACTGAGAAACACAAAGATATGAAGTGGAGTAAAAGGAGAGGATCAGGAGCGGCTCTCTACAACACAGCCTGTGTATACAGAGACAGGGAGGGAGGGAGCAGGTGCTGCTATACACACACAGGGAGAATGGGGCTGTGAGGAGAACACATTATTCACCACCATACCCCCACAGTACAAGAAAGGTCTACACATACATACAAAAGTAGTATAATAAATATCTATCTACTCCACCATACCCCCACAACACAAAGAAAATCTACACAGAAATATCAGATTATCATAAGGGGAAAAATTCTTCCTCACAGAAGTGAGTACACTTTTCACACATTTTTGCAAATACAGCAAAGTCCCTGTTATCCAGAACTCAAGCAACCAGAAGTCACACCTAACCGGGACTGTTTTCTTTGGGGGGGTTCCATTCATAAAATACTTAGCAAGCCTCGAGCGACATCCTGTAGCTCCTAGCGGCCTTCCGGCGTCCGTGTATGACTGCCAGCGTGCCACGCAACCAGAAGTGTGTTACGTGACGCGCCAGGAGCCGTACTCTGAGGACGTCGGAAAGCCACCAGGAGCCCGCTAGGAGCTACAGGACGTTGCTGGAGGCTCGGTATTTTATCCTTCCTGAGGGGGTGGGGTTGTGCTTTTTCGTCAGTTGCTCAAGCAACCAGCAAGTACATGTATCCGGCATCAAGCGGTCCCCACCGGTGCCAGATACTAGGGACTTGGCTGTATTTAATTATATCTGGTTCGAATCCCAGCCAGGTCAACATCTGCAAGGAGTTTGTATGTTCTCCCCGTGTCGGCGTGGGTTTCCTCCGGCCACTCCGGTTTCCTCCCACATCCCAAAAACATACAGATAAGTTAATTGGCTTCCCCTAAATTGGCCCTAGACTACAATATATGCACTACACGATACATACATAGACATATGACTATAGTAGGGACTATATTGTGAGCTCCTCTGAGGGACAGTTAGTGACTAGACTATATACTCTGTACAGCGCTGCGTAAGATGTTGGCGCTATAGAAATACTAAATAATAATAATAATCTTTTCACAGGACAACGCTGAAGATAAAACACTTTGATACAATGTAAGTTGATCAGTGTACAGCTTGTATAACAGTGTAAATTTGTTATCTCATTAAAATAACGTAACTCACAGCCATTAAAGCGAACCCAAGCCAAAGCTCGGGTTCAGAATCACATACTTTCCTTGAAGAGATCCTATTGAGGCTTCCCTCGGTGGTCGGAAGCCCGCCGTTGCTGAGCGCGGCCCACCTCCAGAACGGGGCCGCACAGTTCCCCTTCCTCTATCATGGCCGCGCAGTAGCTGCGCGAGCCCGCCTGCGCATGTGCCGGCTTACTGTGCATGCGTGGGCGGGCTTGGTCAGCTATTGCGTGGCCACACTGGAGGAAGAGAAACTGCGTGGCCTCGATGTGATTAGCTTCAATGCCTTGTTGCTAATCTTCAATGGAGTAATGAGGTAAGCCTCAATAGAGTATGTGATTTTATACCCAAGCTTCGGCTTGGGTACAATTTAATGTCTAAACTTCTGTCAACAAAAGTGAGTAGGCGCTAATCTACTTTAGGGGACCCAGCAGGGAACCTAGTAAGGAACAATTCTCTAATGACAGGACTCTATTGGCCGAACAGTGTGGGCTACAACCTATCTGAAACCTACCAGGTCAAGAGGGTGCTGTTCACCCAATCACGCTAGCCGATTTTCCCTATGAGGTTTCCTGCTGGGTTCCCTGAACTAGACTAGTGCCAGTGACTATACACCTAAGTGAAGACTGTCAAATTTCTGCCTAATAAGACATTTGTCCTTCCCTATTAGACATGTTTCTGCATTACTAGGTCTCAAGTGTGAATGGGGAACAGGTGTAATAAATTTGGTGTTATTGCTCCAACAATCTCTCATACCGGTCACTGTAAGTTCAACATGGCACCTCATAGCAGACAACTCTCTGAGGATCTTTAAAAAAAAATGGTTGCCCTACAGAAAGATGACCTAGGCTATAAGAAAATTGACAACACCCTGAAATGGAGCTGCAGCACAGTGGCCAAGACCATACAATCGTTTTCATTGTCCTGGTGCAGGCCTGCCTGCCTGCCTGCCATGTTGGGAGATGTAGTCCGTTGATGCAAGTACATCCATGTACTACATCTCCCGGCATGCGTTACAGCGGGCGAACACACCTATGCCAGGAACATGTAAATACAGCATTGTGCTGGGTCTCCATGGAGAAGATGGCGACTTCCATATGGGCAAGAGACCACAAAAGCAGCCCCCCATAGGTATGTTATACCGGTCACCCCGACTCTCCCCCCAAGGGCACACTATTACAAACATCTTCTATTGGGAGGTTAATTTAAAAACATGAATTCAAGGTTCTGAGTTTGCTTTAATGTGATTGTACCATTACAATATAATTGCATCTTGTTAATAATGTGATTGTATTGTCCAGCGTACCACAGTGCCCCATATCTGCTGCTGCTTTTGTTGAACGTATACACTCACACGTTCATTAGATAAATGCCTGAATGAGATATGTCAACTTCGTAGGCTGCATTACCAGATGAAATGACTCACCGTGGAGTACCATACATCCAGGGGCATAACTACAGTGGAGCAGCCCCTTCAACCACAGGGAAGGGGGGGGGGCAGAGGTGCGTGAGATGCCTCAACTACCCTCCCTCCGATACTCCAGATCAGGTATTTGCATGGCTACACATGTTATGGGTGTGAAGATCCTGATGGCCACACTTGTTTTATGACCCTTCTAAGATAGGCCCCCAGGCTGTGATAGTCACCAAGAGGAGGCAAGGAAAACGTTTGTGAACATAAGGGGACCTTCTCAAAGTCTTGCTAGCCCATGATTTGTAATGATGTCTCTGCATACATCCACAAGGGAAATCCACCAACCTTTCTTCACCAACCAAAAACGATGTGAATCAACCCAATCCAGCAATTTCCATTGCTTATACTGACGCTGATAGCGTGTGTTTGGGCATCAAGCCCTTTCTCAGTCACCCCATGCACAATGTATGCACTAGTACAATGTTCCTTTATAGCGCAGGAAGTCCTATGACCAGGGCCGGCGCTACCATAGAGGCAAAGGGGGCAACTGCCCCAGGGCCCCGACCTCTGCTGAGGCCCCCGCAGCGCCGACCCTGCTACATTCTGCCTGCTCCCCGGGGCCCTGCAAGTGTAATAGCCATAATTAATTACCTATTAGTCCTGGCGGGTGAGCGGACGGGCAGCGGCCGCACTTTGAGACACGCTGTCTCCCTTCCACTCTATAACCAGCACGTCATGTGTAAAGACGCGCCGGGTCATCGAGTGGGAGGGAGACAGCGTGTCTCAAAGTGCAGCCGCTGCCCTTCCGCCCACCTGCCGGGACTTATAGGTAATGAAATATGGCTATTATACTTGCAGGGCCCTGGGGAGCAGAGGGGTAATGGTGGGGAGGGAGAAGCTTTGAGCTGGGGTCTCCAACTCTAGTTTGCCACAGGGCCCCTTAAACCAGCCCTGCCTATGACACATGGCAACTCCTTGTCATAGAGCTGCTAGCAAGGGATATCCCGAACACTTGCAGTGCACAGCTTCACTTGCGATGACAGCAACATTGCTTCACCACTAGCAGCAATGGTGCCAGCAGCATTTCAGCCTGGAACAATGCAACACTGCATCTTTTATTTGCAAGGTAGTTCACTGTATGAAAAATGCATTTCACTAAATCCTTACAATCACAGAATTAATTAAAGGACAATTGAGGTGAGAGGGATATGGAAGCTGCCATATATATTTCCTTTTAAACAATGCACATTGCCTGGCTGTCCTGCTGATCCTCTGCCTACAATACTTGTAGTTATCGACCCTGAACAAGCATGTAGATCAGTTGTTTGGCTGAAGTTTGACTGCTTTGAGAATTGAGATTCCTAGCTCAGGACTGCACCTCCCCTTTGGTAAATTATATCAACGGAACAATAAAAGCACAAAATAAAGATGAGATCCAGTAAAGTTCTAAAGAGATGGCAACAGAAATCTTATATTTTATTAAGACGGGTTCACTTTAAATGGGATTGGTCGTGTTCCAGGCTTGCATAGCGTCTGACAGTATGAATCACTTAGCTACCGTTATCATCACTTCTCATTGGGAACCTGCCACGATAACACAAGCACCCAGGTTCCCAGGTCCGCCTACCTACTTTAGCTATTGTTAGCTGGTCTCAGCCTTCCTTTAGTTCATTCATTTATTTTATTCTGTGAAGAATTATGAAGGACAAGCAGTTTGGCAGCTGAGAGAGACACAGCCTGGAACTCTGGCAAGGAAATTGTGCTGCTGGAATCACCGAAAAGGCATAAGAAGCCAGCAAACAAATCAGTACACCAGCAAACCATGTAACTAACGTGGACTGACCCTTTACTGAAGCAGAGCTATACTGCATAGCTCCCAACTGTCCCTCTTTTGGAGGGACAGTCCCTCTTTGGAAGCCCTGGCCCTCTGTCCCTCTTTCCTCCTCATTTGTCACTCTTTCAAGACTTTGTCCCTCTTTCTATGTAAATATATATATTTCTCTACTAAAAATGTGTTTGATTGACTCTAAACTTTATTCCCATCCTTTAAATTGTTACATTACTAATTTTAAAATGTTAATACGGGTATGAAGGAAAATGAACCAGGATAAAAAGGACCAGTGTGGCTTGAATTATAAAACAACATATTTTTCTTATGAAATCTTTATGGTATTCGTGACTAGTGGTGTGACGGGGGCGTGATCAGGGGTGTCGCTTAAGTGTCCCTCTTTCTCATCTCAAAAAGTTGGGAGGTATGATACTGTACAAGTATGACATTTGCCATTGCTGACCTTTGGTTTTTTTTAAAAAAGAAAATGCTTACCATCCTACTGTATGTGTTCACGCAGTATTGACGTTGGGATCCCCAATCCCTGCCGAGAGACAGTAATCACATGTGTATGTAGTTTAAGGCAGAATTTTGGCTAGAGAGTAGTGTCACACTTTAGCAAAAGCATACAGTTAGTAAAAATGGACCTGAGCTCTTGCACAGGACAGAAGGAAATTTATGGAAATAACCCCTGTATGTATTTAGCCTGTCTAAATCCCCCTCATCTGTGACTAAGCACAAGTTGTAATTTGATCGCTCAGCTGTATCAGATCAGGAATCTCCTCTGCCAAAGAGCTAATTGGTAAACAGGATGTTAAAGCGGATCCAAGATGAAAAACTAACTATGACAAGTAACTTGTCTATATATCTTATCTAAAGTTTAGATAGTTTACACAGCAAATCTAGCTGCAAACAGCTTCAACAGAATATGAATATTTCTTCCTGTGATACAATGACAGCAGCCTTGTTCTGTTTGTCACATTGTCACAGGCAAGCTGATAGCATCTGCAGCCCTCGGCTCAATCCCCTTTCCTCCTCCATCCTCCCCTCTGCCTCTGAAATCTCTGGCTAGTAACCTCCTCCTCCTCCTCCTCCTGCCCAGACTGATCTCCCATAAGCCATTGCTACAGGAGTCTGAGAATGCCAAGGCTCTCTGAAGCTGTGGGCGAGGCTTGTTTAGTTCATAGGGAATTAAAGTATTAAAACAAAACAAAAAAAGTATTTGGCTTGAGGAATGCCCTATAAACTATATGAAAGGAACATAATTATGCAATGAGTAAAAGTTTATCTTGGATCCGCTCTGTTTCCATGAGAGCAGGAAGTAGACACACTGCAGATGTATTGCAGGATTTGTATCAGCTGTAACAAAGAAATGTTTTTCTTTAAAGGTTATTATTCTGTTTATCTTTTAGAGCAGAGAGGAAGTTTTGAGTTCAGGTCCACTATAAGCTACACGTAGACATTATCCTTTTGTCGGCAGCTGATAGCTTAGCGAACAGCTACAGCCAGTCTATCACCTGTAGATTAGTCTACAGGCAGAGCAATATCTATAGAACACTGCCTGCTGGCCCTGTGCAGACAGCAAACTTCAATTGGAAATATGGCAATGTAGTAACCAGTGGAATTCCTCCATTTTACAATGCCATAGCTAACCTCTGAGGCCCATTTAAGTTGAAATGGGGCTCTGTGTGGAAGAACATGCCCTTCCCCCTGAGATAGCAGTATTAGGGGGCCCCTGTGCCCCCATTCCCACCTTCCAGATAACATTATTAGGTGTATTTTGCCCCCCACTCCAAATAGTGGTGTTAGGTGATCTTTGTGGGGGGCCCACACAGATAGTAGCATTAGGTGGCGTTTGCCACTCACACACATGGAAGAAGAAGACATGAGGTCTGAAAAATGCTCACCCATCTACTTCCACTAAATTACAAAGTCTCACCTCCTTATAAATATACTGGGTTTCTATTGTAATACAATCATTAGCCCTCCGCACTCAAACCCTCACAACAATCAGGAACTCAAGTAATGATAAAAACAGCATAAATGTTGAATTCAACTGCACTAATACAGGATGCAAGAGCTTTCTGCACTAAACCCTTTCACCAGCATTGAGGTTGCCTCCAGGCTGAAAGGGTCCCTACTCTACCCACACCAGTCAGCAAGCAAGGAAACACTTCATGCTCTTGAACCCAAGATTCACTTTGAGACACTTTCAGGTTCTACCATTCTAGGGAACATATATATGCACATAAATCATTCTAAGATCTGCAGGGAGCAACAAACTGTACTACTCACACCATTATATAAATGGGAGCTACAGCCTGCAGCCAGAGTGCAGAGGGTAATGATTGTATGTAGAATGACCACTCCCCCCAGCACCTCCTTTCCTATTTAAATATTGGGCCCTCAAAAGGATAAGTAGAGCTTCCTTTGCTTGTGTTTCTATTGTAATAATGCAGGGATGACAAAAGTGTAGTATGGCATCTATTGCTCTTCCTATTTTGTGTGCCAGCTACAGCCAGAGCATAAGAGGCAAACTGTACTGCATTTCCTAACATATTTGGCTCATGAAACTGTTGTCCAAAACGGTTTATATTCACTTATTCCACTTATTAGAATTTGCCTTAGCTTTTGGTGCCTGGACTATTGCAGAGGCCCTGGAAACAGGCCGCTTCTGTGAGTGGAGGGGCGGATGAATGAGACTGGAGTGAGTGGTGGAAATTAGCTATTGATCTATTACTTTTTAAGACGTTGGAACACTTTTAATGGCCTATTTGTACTTAATGCGTTGCTTGAGTTGAGCTGCGTCCCACTTTGGCAAATGGGATGCAATGCGACACAACTCAACGCAACTGTGTAAATAGGGCCTAAAGATCAAAGTAACATTTTTCAGAACTTTGGAAAGCGCATGGTAAAAAAAAGTACTTTTGACTACTTCTGATATAATTGTAGGGGGCTTGATTTACTGTGCAGCTGCAATATCGCCCATTTACACCACCTATGGTAATTTGCATGTTCACACATCCTGTAACTGTTATCCTACTTTCTACAGCATGTTTCTGCATAATGTATGCGATGATGAGCACATTTCATTACAATTAATCATGTTATGAAAATAACATGCACATTTTAACATGCAAAGTGTGCATCGCGTTATGTCCGCTTTGTAGAATGAGCATTAAAGAGGAGCTGTAGTAAAAATAACATAGTGAATAAAATTGCTTATTGTTTACGATATTCATTTATAGATTATTAATGCTGAATCCACGCCATACAATTTTTGGGCCAATCGATTATTTCCAGCATGTCCGATCTGAAGATCGATCAATTTTTTTAGCGATTTTCTGACCGATTTCCGTAGAAACAAACGGAATTTGGTAAAAAAAAACGCTCAAAAAAATCAATCGATCTTCAGATCGTACATGCTGGAAATAATCAATCGGCCCAAAAAATTGTATGGTGTGGATCCAGCATTAGTCAGTGATTGCCCACTGTAAAATCTTTCCTATCCCTGATTTACATTCTGAAATGTATCACTGGTGGTGACATCATTAGTCCTGACGGGTGTTCTGTACGGAATGCTCATTACTGAGAGTTCTAAGCACCGAGGGAAATGTTGCTTTCTAGGCAGTTGGAAAAAGCCGTTATTTCCCACGATGCAACAAGGTTCACAGACAGCAAACTGTTAAGACCTTGGTCATGACATCACACTCTGGGAAAAGTTTCACCACAATATCAGCCATACAGACCCCCCCTGATGATCTATTTGAGAAAAGGAAAAGATTTCTCATGGGAAAGGGGGCATCAGCTACTGATTGGGATGAAGTTCAATCCTTGGTTATATTTCCTCTTTAAAATATTTGACAATTTAATGTCTTTAAAATTACATGTTCAGTTCATTCTGCAGCCATCTATGATATCTGAGGCATGCTAAATGACATTATGACAACAGCCCTCTGTATGTGGATATATCTGATGCACAGTTTTCATTATTTCTCTCCGCATGTGTAGAGATGAGCGTAATGACCTAATTACGATTTCGCGAAATTTCGCGTAATTAGTGTAATTACGATTATGGCCGTAAGTACATAATCGTAATGAAGAAGGATTTCGCGAAATTTCGCGTAAGCGTAATTTTCGCATTACAGTGGGTTCATGCCGTAATTTCGCATTAAACGCTACCGTAATTTCGCGTTAAACCGTAACGCTCCGTATAATATAAAAAAGCCGCCGACTTTAAGGGTTAATAGCAAAGTCCCCTTAAATGCTAAGAGCCTCAAATTTGGAGAATATATTAAGGAGATCAGGAGGAATAAGAGGAAAAATTTTTTTTTCAAAAAGACCTTATAGTTTTTGAGAAAATCGATGTTAAAGTTTCAAAGTAAAAATGTATACATTTAAAAACCCGCCGACTTTAACGGTTAATAGCAAAGCCTGCTTAAAGTTTAGGAACACCAACTTCCTAGGGTATATTAAGGGGATCAGTGGGAATAAGAGGAAAATTTTTTTTTTCAAAAAGACCTTATAGTTTTTGAGAAAATCGATGTTAAAGTTTCAAAGTAAAAATGTATACATTTAAAAACCCGCCGACTTTAACAGTTAATAGCAAAGCCTGCTTAAAGTTTAGGAACACCAAATTCCTAGGGTATATTAAGGGGATCAGTGGGAATAAGAGGAAACATTTTTTTTTCAAAAAGACCTTATAGTTTTTGAGAAAATCGATTTTTAAGTTTCAAGGGCGAAAATGTCTTTTAAATTCGGAAAATGTCAGTTTTTTTTGCACAGGTAACAATAGTGTATTATTTTCATAGATTCCCCCAAGTGGGAAGAGTTTTACTTACTTCGTTCTGAGTGTGGGAAATATAAAAAAAAAACGACGTGGGGTCCCCCCTCCCAGACCTCTTTAACCCCTTGTCCCCCATGCAGGCTGGGATAGCCAGAATGCGGAGCACCGGCCGCGTGGGGCTCCGCACCCTGACTATACCAGCCCGCATGGTCCATGGATTGGGGGGTCTCGGAAGGGGAGGGGCAGCCAAGCTTTCCCCTCCCCCTCCGAGCCCTTGTCCAATCCAAGGACAAGGGGCTCTTCTCCACCTCCGATGGGCGGTGGAGGTGGAGGCCGCGATTTCCTGGGGGGGAGGTTCATGGTGGAATCTGGGAGTCCCCTTTAAAATGGGGTCCCCCAGATGCCCACCCCCCCTCCCAGGAGAAATGAGTATAGAGGTACTTGTACCCCTTACCCATTTCCTTTAAGAGTTAAAAGTAAATAAACACACAGACACTTAGAAAAAGTATTTTAATTGAACAAAAAACATAACCACGAAAAAAGTCCTTTAATATTCTTAATTAACCATTAATACTTACCTGTCCCTTTAAAAGCCAGTTCCCACGCAATATCCTCGGAAATATACTAAACAGTTACAATATAACAAAGTTATTACAATGTAACAACTTTGTTACATTGTAACTACGCCGCACCCGACGCCACTCGCCGCTCAGCCGCCGCACCCGCACGCACCCGACAGAGCTCTGAGCTATATAGCTCAGAGCTCCCTAAGCATCTTTGTATTTGGGCTCCAAGGAGCCCCATTGGTCCTTAGCAGACCAATGGGGTTCCTTTAAATCAGAAGGAACCCCATTGGTCTGCTAAGGACCAATGGGGCTCCTTGGAGCCCAAATACAAAGATGCTTACAGAGCTCTGAGCTATATAGCTCAGAGCTCTGTCGGGTGCGTGCGGGACGCTAAGTCCCCGCCGGCTCCCGCTGTCCACCCCGCCCACATCTGTCACCCACATGTCACCCACATGTGGGTGACATGTGGGAGAGGCGGGGAAGGCAGCGGGAGCCGGCGGGGACTTAGCGTCCCGCACGCACCCGACAGAGCTCTGAGCTATATAGCTCAGAGCTCTGTAAGCATCTTTGTATTTGGGCTCCAAGGAGCCCCATTGGTCCTTAGCAGACCAATGGGGTTCCTTCTGATTTAAAGGAACCCCATTGGTCTGCTAAGGACCAATGGGGCTCCTTGGAGCCCAAATACAAAGATGCTTAGGGAGCTCTGAGCTATATAGCTCAGAGCTCTGTCGGGTGCGTGCGGGTGCGGCGGCTGAGCGGCGAGTGGCGTCGGGTGCGGCGTAGTTACAATGTAACAAAGTTGTTACATTGTAATAACTTTGTTATATTGTAACTGTTTAGTATATTTCCGAGGATATTGCGTGGGAACTGGCTTTTAAAGGGACAGGTAAGTATTAATGGTTAATTAAGAATATTAACCTCCCTGGCGGTTTATTTATTTTGCCAGGGAGGCTGCGGGAGGGTTTTTTTTAAATTAAAAAAAAAATATTTCATGCAGCCAACTGAAAGTTGGCTGCATGAAAGCCCACTAGAGGGCGCTCCGGAAGCGTACTTTCGATCGCCTCCGGCAATCGAAAGTAACAAGATAGGCCGCAATGAGCGGCCTATCTTGTTTCGCTTTCCTCGTCGCCATGGCGACGAGCGGAGTGACGTCATGGACGTCAGTCGACGTCCTGACGTCAGAGCCGCCCGATCCAGCCCCTAGCGCCGGCCGGAACTGTTTGTTCCGGCTGCGCTGGGCTCGGGCGGCTGGGGGGACCCTCTTTCGCCGCTGCACGCGGCGGATCGCCGCGGAGCGGCGGCGATCGGGCAGCACACGCGGCTGGCAAAGTGCCGGCTGCGTGTGCTGCTTTTTACAGAATGGAAATCGGCCCAGCAGGGCCTGAGCGGCGACCTCCGGCGGCATACCCCGAGCTCAGCTCGGGATTACCGCCAAGGAGGTTAAAGGACTTTTTTCGTGGTTATGTTTTTTGTTCAATTAAAATACTTTTTCTAAGTGTCTGTGTGTTTATTTACTTTTAACTCTTAAAGGAAATGGGTAAGGGGTACAAGTACCTCTATACTCATTTCTCCTGGGAGGGGGGGTGGGCATCTGGGGGACCCCTTTTTAAAGGGGACTCCCAGATTCCACCATGAACCTCCCCCCCAGGAAATCGCGGCCTCCACCTCCACCGCCCATCGGAGGTGGAGAAGAGCCCCTTGTCCTTGGATTGGACAAGGGCTCGGAGGGGGAGGGGAAAGCTTGGCTGCCCCTCCCCTTCCGAGACCCCCCCAATCCATGGACCATGCGGGCTGGTATAGTCAGGGTGCGGAGCCCCACGCGGCCGGTGCTCCGCATTCTGGCTATCCCAGCCTGCATGGGGGACAAGGGGTTAAAGAGGTCTGGGAGGGGGGACCCCACGTCGTTTTTTTTTATATTTCCCACACTCAGAACGAAGTAAGTAAAACTCTTCCCACTTGGGGGAATCTATGAAAATAATACACTATTGTTACCTGTGCAAAAAAAACTGACATTTTCCGAATTTAAAAGACATTTTCGCCCTTGAAACTTAAAAATCGATTTTCTCAAAAACTATAAGGTCTTTTTGAAAAAAAATTTTTTCCTCTTATTCCCACTGATCCCCTTAATATACCCTGGGAATTTGGTGTTCCTAAACTTTAAGCAGGCTTTGCTATTAACCGTTAAAGTCGGCGGGTTTTTAAATGTTTACATTTTTCCTTTGAAACTTTAACATCGATTTTCTCAAAAACTATAAGGTCTTTTTGAAAAAAAAATTTTCCTCTTATTCCTCCTGATCTCCTTAATATATTCTCCAAATTTGAGGCTCTTAGCATTTAAGGGGGCTTTGCTATTAACCCTTAAAGTCGGCGGCTTTTTTAGATTATACGGAGCGTTACGGTTTAACGCGAAATTACGGTAGCGTTTAATGCGAAATTACGGCATGAACGAAACGCGAAATTTCGCATTGAAAATTACGCTTACGGTATTTTCAATTACGATTTTAATGGCAATTACGCTACCGCAATTTCGCATCGTAATCGCGAATTTCGCATGCGTAATTATAGTAATGCGAAATTTCGAAAATTTCAGCTCAACTCTAGGCATGTGACTGCCGGTCACAGCTGCAGGGAATTTATGAAGCAAAATCTCAGCTCATTTACAGACATACCAAATTCATGTCTAACTTGGTCTGGGGGTGGAGAGACACACCAAATGAGTTAGCAAATGCCTAGTAATATTTTAAAATGCTTACACTTGTCTTGAAGGAATTAACTTTTATAATTGTGATGAAAGTGGAGCTACAGTATCACACTATATACATGCTCACAAGTAGTATCTCCCACAGGGATCAGGACTTGGTCACTCAGACGATAGTTCGGGGCCAAGTGCTGCACAGACCTGTCATCAGCCTAGAGCATACATGTCAAACTTCAGCCCGCAGGCCAAATCTGGCCCTCAGAGCCATTAATTTTGGCCCTTAAGTGGGTTCCCCACTCTTTGCATTATGTTTGGCCCACTCTAGACCACCAGGAAAACTATATTGGAGGTGAAGGTAGAGGTAGGGGTATATTGGAGGTGAAGGTAGAGGTAGGGGGAAAGCACTAAACCTTAGGAAACGGTATAGGGGAGGGTGGGGGCCTCCAGACACCAGGGAACTGTATAGGGGAGCGAGAAGGCCTCTAGACACCAGAGAACTGTGTAGGTGTAACGATTGGTGTCAGCACACAGAGTATTTCTGATTAATTGGTGATCTGCAGTATCACCAATAATACAGATGCTATACCCGATTATGTGTGATCTGCAGAATCACCAAGAATACCAGTATAGCTTGACACAGGACACCTAATGAGGTAAAGTGTTTGGTGCTACAGTAAGAAAGGTTATCTCCCGAGGAGATACAGACTCTACTGCAGCCAGTGGACCCCTGAGGTGCGGGTGGCCACTGGCTGTACACAAGCTGACCTCCTCAAGCAGAGGAGAGACAGACTGTACTGCAGCCAAGGATTCCCTGATAGATTGGGAATCAGACTGTACTGCAGCCAAGGATTCCCTGATGGGTTGGGAATCAGACTGTACTGCAGTCAGTGGACTCCTATGGGGTAGAGCCCCCTAACTGAACTGCAAGAAGGACCTCCTGAGAAGCAGGTAGCCCTTGCAGCTAATTGACACCTGGAGGGTTAGTGTCACGAGTAGTACAGTAAGACTGATCACTCAAGGGATGAGTGACAGCCAGAAGGGTCAGACAGGCCAGGTCGGCAACACACCAGCAGGTAAGGTACAGAGACAGAAGGCTGATTCGGTAACCGGGTACAGGCAAGGTTGGCAACTGGTAGACAGATGGGCGGAGGTACCAAATCAGAAAGCAAGAGAGAGGTCAACAGAGCCAGAGGTCATAACAAATATAAAATACGCACAATCCTAGTCTAAGGTGTGAGGTCCTTGGTCTCGACACCCGGCAACTAGTCTAAAGAATAACACAGCAATCCTATACTTGAGTGTGAGGTCCTTGGTCTCAACACCCCGGAACTGGTCTAAAGTATAACACAGTAATGACACAGCAATCCTATACTTGAGTGTGAGGTCCTTGGTCTCAACACCCTGGAACTGGTCTAAGGTATAACACAGTAATGACACAGTAAAGTACAAGAGCAGAATCTGGCTAAGTGTGAATTCCCAGTTCCAACTGGTTCTAACACACTGTAGGATCTGACTGAGGTCTGAGTGCTCACACGTTAGTATTCGCAACGTCAGACAACCTGCAACTGCCAAACAAGTACTATATATACTTACGGCGCTCCGCAGCGCCGCCCCAGCCACTCAGAAGTCCAGCTGGGATCAGCTGATCGGCCTGATCAGCTGATGCCCCTCCTGCTGGCATAAAGGTTCTGTCTTCTGGCGTGCGCGCGCGTAGCTCTCCATCTGTGTGCACTAGAACAGTGTTTCTCAACATTTTATTGATATGTACCCCTTTTAAAACCCTGTACTCATCAAGTACCCCCTGGCATAGTAAACATTATCACAAGTACCCCTTGACAAATATATATTTAATCGTAGTACATTATAATTGGTTCTAAACAATTTCCAAGCATTTAGTATTGCTTTTAATTAGCTAAAATACTGATTTGGTGTTGTTTAAATAAGATTTATCATTTTCTAAAACTCTAAATGTGTTATTCCTGGTTAAGTATATCAAGCCCGAGTACCCCCTGGAACCATCAGAAGTACCCCCTGGGGTACGCGTACCACACGTTGAGAACCCAGGCACTAGAAGGCCCAGGCAAACTAGACACATGTTGCTGCGCGGAAACCGCCGGCCTGAACGCGGAGACAGCCGCCCCGCCGCTTGACCGTGCGGCGGCATCTCCGCTATTCATTACAGTAGGGTAGTGAAGACTACTAGACACCAAGCAACTGTATAGGGGTTGGAGGGGGGCCATTAGGCTCCTGGGAACTTTATAAGGGAGGAAGGTAGCCAGTAGACATTGAGGTTAGCCCATGACTAGGTACCAGTGTACAATTTTGGCTGATTTTGTATTTGAGTTTGACACCCTTGACCTAGTGGAGGCATCTGTTGCTATGGTGGGGGTGGAGGGATGATGTGAGGTGCATGATGGAGTTAGCTTCTGGTGATTCGGGTAAGAAGGAGAACAATGCATTTAGGGGTAAATTGGGCATCCTTGTTACTTAAAGAGAACCCGAGGTGGTGCGAGGGGGGCAGATGGGACACAGAGGCATGTTCTCTGCCTCATGACATGCCTCTATGTCCTTTCACGCCGCTCTCTGCCCTTCACCCCCACCACACTATAGCTCCCCGAAATTAGCGACAATAATTGTCGCTATTTTGGAGGGTAATGGGAGGAGAAGGATTCCCTGCTCAAAACAACCACTAGGGGCGTCCCTGCTGGTTTTCCCCAGCTGCCATTGGGCAGCTGTCTCTCCCTGGCCGCGCCCCCACCTCTCTGCACGCTGGGAGAGAATCTCTCTCTCCTTAGTAACACCAGAGGTCACAAAACTGAAAGTCGGCCATAGCAGGCCAACGGAGCGGCAGAGAGCAACGTGGATGACGGCTACCTGATCCACCCAGCCCCCTGAAACAGGTAGCATAGTTTTTTTTCAATTATATGTGCCCCCCTCAGGCTATCTTTAACCACTATACGACCGCTCCACGCCAATTGGCTTGGACGTGGCGGCAGCCTCAGGTCTGCCTAACGCTTATTGATGTGCAGTCCTGGGGGTGTAGTTTGCAGGGGATCGTGCGCACCGATGAACGCGCATCCCCGCTTGAATGATGGAGCTCCTCTCCGCCATCAGTCTCCCAGCGGCGATTGCCACTTGAAGACTGTTAGACGACGAAACCTCCGTCTATTTACTAGGTACAGCACTGCGATCTATGCTAGCGCTGTACTGGGGACAGCTGTGTGACACGGTTGTCCCCCTGGGACACAGGAGTGCGATCGGCTCTCATAGACTGAAGTCTATCAGGGAGGGTGTTTGGGGGAAAAAATATTAAATAAATAAGGAAATATATTTGTAAAATAATACAAAAAATAATTATTAAAAAAAACAACATCCTGGCAGAAATCAGACCCCACCAACAGAAAGGTCTGTTGATGGGGAGAAAAGGGGGGGGGGGGGAATCACTTGTGTGCTGAGCTGCACAGCCCTGCAGTGAGGCCTTAAAGCTGCAGTGGCCTATTTCCTAATAAATTGCCTGGTCATTGGGGGGCGTTTAACACTGCAGTCCTCAAGTGGTTAAGATATGGTTTGCTGCTAGATTGTTGGCCAAGATGGTGCTAAAGCCGGATACACACAGTAGATTAAAGTCGGTTGAGGCAGCCGATAATGACCGCCTCTGCCGATAATCTAGTTTTTTTTTTAAATATATACACCATGAGGGTGTATTACTGTTATTTTTGCAAATAAGAGCTTGTAATTATTGACAGAATACAATGAGAAAACCAAAAACACAAAATGAAGATATACACCTTTGTTTCCAAATAAAATATTGCCGCCTTACACTGTACTAGGGACATACTGTAACTTAAATGTTGTAATAACCGGGACAACTGGTCAAATAAAATGTGTGGGTTGTAGCATGTTTTATTTTTAAACTATAATAGTCGAAAACTGGGAAATATTTGTTTTCAATTTTTTCTTTTTATTCCCTTTAAAATGCATATAACATAAAAATTCTTAGCAAAAAGTACTCCCTAAAGAAAGCATAATTTGTGGCAAAAAATAACAATGAATAGATCATTTAGTTGTGATAAGTAGAGATAAAGATATTGCTGAATAAATGGAAGCAGTGCTGAAAGGTGAAAATTGCTCTAGTTTTTAAAGGGAAAAAACCCCTTTAGCCACGTACACACGCCTGATGTATGTGCGGAGCCCCACAACTCTACTAAATCCCAGCAAAGCCGATCCCATTGTTTGCGGAGCTCCCCCACTCGCCGCTTGACATCATGCACGTGGCGCTCGACGTCCCTCCATCGCCCCCTCGCATAGCAACACAGTACCTCGTCAACTACACAGCTGTGATTTCGCGATTTCAGATCCCGATTCCCCATGGGAGAAAAGCATTGTTAGTGTGTTCGGACCTTTAAAGGTGAAGTGGTTCAAATTGCACATAGTTTTTTCTTTCTGCACAATTTAAGCAAATTGCATGCGATTCACATACAATGCTACCTGATGGGAAATAAAATATATATATATATATATATATATATATATATATATATATATTTATTTTATTTTTATTTTTTTCTGCACAGACAAGTGTGCTCCATGATGATCAGGACAGCTGTTTGCACCCTATTTTCCTGACAAGGTTGGCCCTCACCGGACACCTGTGCCGAGTTTTGATTAGTGTGTTTACAAAACTTTACAAAAACACCACTCCTCTAGATTCACCCTAGATTCAACTCTCTTTACCACTTGTGAATCTGATAAATACTCAAACTGAATATAGCGGCGGAGATGGGGTCTGGAATGATGGAAAACTGGAGAAAGTGACAGCATTCCAGGAGAGCGTTTAGCTGAGGTCAAACTCTGTTTGAGGAAACTGTCTACACACTTTAAGCAGAGTGCAGTAACCCTGTACATTGTAGCACAGTACTGAAGTCAGGCCACTGGAGGTACATTCCATTACAGTAGTTGCTATAGCGCTAAATTGTCGCTCAGCAATGAGCTCCTTGTGCTGGTTGTAGAAACGGATGAATACCCTGTATGGTGTATGAAAACAGACAGCTGCCCCGGAATGTATTGTATGTATCATATAGCAAACACAGTCCCAGAGAAACAGACTATACTTTACCAGGCACTGAAAGGGACCCTGAGCAGAGGGGTTAATTGAAAATCTGGACTTACGTGGGTCTTCCTCCAGCCCCCCGTAGCCAACGAGGTCCCCCGGCATCTTCTTGGTCCCTTCCGGGGTCCCGCTGGCGGCTTGGTAATCCTGCGACTTCGGCTGAAGACCCGCGTGCACACCCGGCCGGCGTAAGGATCCTGCACATAAGCGGTTCTGTAAAGACTGAACCATTCATACACAGGATGGCTACGGCGACTGGTGTGATGACGAAATCACCCGATTACCGGAGCCGGAAGCGAAACCACAGAAGGGACCAAGTGGATGCCGGGGGACCTTGCGGGTTACAGGGGGGCTGGTAAGCCCGAGGCAAGTCCAGACAGAGCTGGGACAAGGTCCTCTAGCACCCAAGGCTGAGACACCAAAGTGCACCTCTCCATCCCTCCCACCCCAGCCGTCACAAACTGATTGCTAGTAGACTAAGAGGCGCTCCAGGGTCACTGGCATGTATCCCCTTTTCTTATTTCTCTCTGCTTCAAACACAGTAGGGGAATAATAGCTGAGTGAGTTGTGCTCCCCCTTCTACACTGCGCTCTGAGGCTGGAGCCTCTCTTGCCTCTGCCACGGCCTTGCCCTGAGTCCAGTTTTTAAATTTACCCCTCTGCTCAGGGTCCCTTGGAATTAGCTGGAGCTAGCTAGTATTAAAGACACTGAATGCTGCCATCACCCACGTCCTCAGATGCACTTCATTTACTATTCTGATAGCTGCTAACTGTTTTTTCATCATAATAGAAGGAAGAGCTGCTGGCTGGGTCTGCTGGTCACAGATTATCCAGATTAATGGCTGTACACCAACATCCTCACTGATGCTTCCTGTCTCTTGGACAGATGATACTAGTCAGCCTGCCTATCTAACCCTTTTGCGGGGAGTGGACTTGTGGCCTCTCCTGTATATCTGCAGTCACTTTTTCATACATAAGCAGGGACGATTTATGTTCTGGGTCAGCAGATGGCAGGTCCTAGGGAGCAAGGCTGCAGTGTTCTCAGATTGTACACCCCAAATACACACATGGAATCAATTTAGTGGAGTGTGCAATGTTCAGCTTGTCATGTAGTTAGTAACAGGAGACCTGTACTGGCATAAGTGGGATTTAAGAAAGAATTACATACATTACATCTTTATCATGCAATGCAATCATCAGGTGACAGGTGTCACCCAACTTTATTTAGGCGCTTTGAGTGTGCCAGGAAAAAAAGCATGCTATAAATGTTCTGTGTCTTATCTTGTCTTCAGCAATGCTGTTAATGACTTATTTTGTTGGATCACTAAGAATATTATTGTTAAAAGACCACTATCGCAAAAAAAAAAAAAAAAAAAAAAAAAAAAAAGGTAAAATTTGAGGTTTTCAATTTTGATTGAATACATGTGTATGGATTTTGTATAAAATGAACTTTCGTCCCAGAGTAAAGGTGTCCATACATAAATTGAGTTTCCCAGTGGTGTAGCAATAGGGGGTGCAGAGGTTGCGACCGCACCAGGGCCCCTGGACCAAAGGAGCCCCATAGGACTCCCTTCAACTGCTTTGTTAGTTGTTTATTTGTGCTAAGATGGTAATCGTGATTGCAACTTTTTGAAAAATAGCATTTAGGGCTATTTTGCCACAATTTTAATGCAAGTCATTGGAAGTGTTTTTTTTTAAAATGCTCTTCGTGTTCCTGGGACCATAGACTGACCCCTCCCCTGCTTACACCTCTCTGACACTGCAGCTGTCCTTGGCATGATTTTGGTGCTCCATATCAATCATTATGTAAAGAGAGCTTGAGTGGGCCCCAATGTAAAACTGGGGCCCAGAGCTCCAAAGCTATGCTACTGGATTTTCCTATTCAATTCCCTGAAGATTCATCCACTCTGATCAAATCGGATGGGATCAATTCCTTTAACCACTTGCCACATTTGCGGCAGTATATCTACGCCCTGCGGGAAGACTGTTCCCGTCCCAGAGACGTAGATATATGCCTCCCACCACCGCTCGCTCCTGCGACCCTCCCACGAGTGTTCTTGCCATGCAGTTCCTATTCGTTGATCTAAGTCCGCGTGTCAGTGATCGCCAGCATCAATGAGATGCCTGCGTCATTGATACAAACTTAATTACCCATGCACGCATTACTTCCTGTTCATGTACTATTAGTACGCGGCAGGAAGAAAATGAGTGAGGACATCTTGTGGCCAAATAGTAAAATTACACCTACACACATTTAGTTCAATAAAAAGACCTACACATAATCTAAAAATTATCTTCTAACCTCCCACACTCTCCCATAAACACCTCGAATAAACGTTTAGCTTTAATAAAATTAATAAAATGACAGTTAAAATAAAAAAACAATACTGTATTTTCCAGCGTATAATACGACCCCCAACTTTTCCAGTTAAAATATACATTTTGGGAATGTACTCTCCGTATAAGACTACCCCTCTTGGACATTAGTATACTGTACTGTATGTACTGGTGCTATACTATATAAACAGGTACAGATACTGGTGCTGTACTCAGGGGTGTAACTAGCAGGGCTGTGGAGTCGGTCCAAAAATCCACCGACTCCGACTCCTCAGTTTAGGATTCCACCGACTCCGACTCCGACTCCACGACTCCGACTCCTCTAATTTGCATATTACAATTTTGTTGATTAAAAGTATGTAACATGAAATTCGTCTCTTAACTGCCAACGCTTAGGAATTTTACAAGACAACTGAAGTGAGAAGGATATGTAGACTACTATATTTATTCCCTTTAGACTAAAACTAGTCCTTGGTAAGAGTACTTGTAAAAGGTACAAACCGGAACAAAGAACATCTATCAGGCCCTAGGCAATGTAAGTGTGGGTACGTGTAAGAATGATGTGCAGGTACTCTGCAGGGGAATGAGGAGATTGTAAACAGACAACACCTCTGTGTTCAATGTGCACAGCATTCTCAGTGGATTCCCTGCAGCTCTGTGGGGAGTGCATATGTAGAGTATAGTACTACTGTGTAACAAAGTAAACCTGAGACAGATGAAATTAAAGTTTTATACATACCTGGGGCTTCCTCCAGCCGCCTTCAGGATAATCATTCCCTCGTTGTCCTCCTCCGCCACCTGGATCTTCTGCTATGAGTCCAAATACTTGAGCCAGTCAGGCGTAGTGCGCATGCACACACTCCGCCGCCAGGAGCATACTACACCTGTGCAGCACTATTGCGCAGGTGCAGAATGTTCCTGGCTGTGGGAGCGGCATGCGGCCGGACAGCGCTGACTGGCTGAATTACCAGGACTCATAGCAGAAGATCCGGGTGGTGAAGGACAGCGAGGGACTGATTAGCCTGAAGGGGGCTGGAGGAAGCCCCAGGTATGTATAAAACTTTACTTTTCATCCGTCTCAGGTACCCTTTAATTTGTAGTCACCAAACCAAATTTTAACAACATATCAAATTATTTGATTTCATCAGCAAAGGAAGTGCATACATTTGCATAAATCAGCATCAATGCAGAATTATTTCCATCTCGTTGACCATCTCTATTAGTGACACAGCTACACATCAGGCTTTATTCTTACAGCATAGATGTTATTTAGTATATATAAAAGATTCCTGTGTACACATCATGTATACAGTCACAATCAGATATGTATATCTGACCTTAAAAATACGGGGACTGCTTTATTGAAGCAGCACAAGTAACTAATTTTGATTGGTTTATTTCATTTTTGTGGACTAAGCACAGCTATTACTGTATATATACTGTATATATACATTATTTTTAATGACTATTATATGAGAAATAGAACATTTTATCATATTTTCTATTTTAATTACAGTTACAAATTCATTAGGAGTCGGAGTCGGTGCATTTTTTCCCGACTCCGACTCCAGGCACCCAAAATTGCCCGACTCCACGACTCCGACTCCACAGCCCTGGTAACTAGGCCCCACCAGGCCCCCCTGCAGAATTTCATTGCGGGCCCCCCCCCCTCCCTGGGGCCCGCTGGGGGGGGGGGGCTGGAGGGGTGGCAGCATGAGGGGAAAGCCTTGGTCACAGTCGGCAGGGAGAGGGGAAGTTCCCCCCCCCTCTCCCTCACCTCGGGGCTCTCCCCTTTGCGCTCCCCTCCAGCTAGTTACAGTGTGGGCAGCGGCGGGCAGATACATACATTCTTCCTGTTACGCTTGGTGGTATATTCTCCACAGTCAGCACGACATGCATAACCTGACATGAAGGAGGTACACACGCTAGCACAAGGAATCAGGATATCCCCAGTTTAGTGGAGGAGAGGACTGACTCCAACAGGAGATGGGGCGCAGAGAGCAGGCGTAGATCCGAACAGCCACAAACAATCCTTTCACTATAGTGGCTCAGAGCAAGGTAGCGCTGAGCGCATAAACCAGAACTCAGAAAATCAGGACAGGTAACAGAATGAACGCTTGCTTAACTAGTCACTGCTTAAGTGACAGCAAGCGTCCAAAACAAGACAGACTGGAATGAGGCAGCCAATGCGATTGCAGCGGTGGCGTGCCCCACAAGGACAGGACAGAATAGTCGGGAAATAGAGTCAAAGAAGGCAGACGTAATACACACAAATATACAATAGGTATGATTACCTAGCGTATTACGATTACAGCTATCATTGAAACTGCAAACGACTGACTGACATATGTATATATCGGCGATAAACCGATATATGACATAAGCAAGGAACACTAACTAAGAACTGGAGCAGGACAAGGAACAAGACTGAACTAGCTAAGCACGGGTGATCACGATACGCGCAACCTACCAAAACGTGCTGGAAACTAACTGACTGAACACAGGATATAAACAGTTCGAGTACGTATATATCAGCGACACTGATGTATTAACGTAACACGAATACAAGGAAAATAACAAACGCGCTAGTATGCGTATATATTGGCGATGAACCGATATATGATGCAAGACTAGCAAAGTAACAATTACTGATAACCAGAACAGGACTAGGACTCACTGACTCCTACGCAGAAGATCAGTGCAGTCCACATTAATTAACATTAGAACTATGAACACGGTCTGGGGCCAGAGCAGCAGCAGCAAGACAGGCTTATGCTGAAGCTATGATAGCCCGTGGAGCCCTGCAGGTAGCAGATCTTTATACTGAGGTCATCCAATGGGAGCAGACATGCAGATTCCCACACAGGTGAATGGTAATCATTCAATCCTGAGCTGGCCAGAACTGCAGAGCCACTGCAGATGGAATCAGCAACTAGTTTGAGTGCAAACCAAACTATGCAAGCAAATGCATGTAATGACATCAAAAACTGCTTGTCTTCACTAAAACTGCAGCCAGCAGTACATGCTGCAGACGTGTTCATAACACTTCCGTGCGTTCCACCGCATACTCCTCGCTCTAGCGGCTGACGTCACTTCCGGAAGTGATGTCACTTCTAGAAGTGACGTCAGCCGCTAGAGCGAGGAGTATGCGGTGGAACGCACGGAAGGTATGTATCTTGCCGCCGCTGCCCGCTGCCCACACTGTAACTAGCTGGAGGGGAGCGTAGAGGGGAGAGCCCCGAGGTTAGGGAGAGGGGGGGAACTTCCCCTCTCCCCGCCGACTGTGGCCAAGGCTTTCCCCTCATGCTGCCACCCCTCCAGCGCCCACAAAACTGCCCCGAGCGGGAGCAGGGGCTGCAGGGCCTATTGTTGCGCCAGTGGCTGTACTGTATGTGGTACCCAGTATACAACAACCAGCCAATCAAGGCAAGCAATGTCCCTTACTGGCGATAGGCTGGTTGTTGTATACAAAGCTTGCTTGGATTGGTCAGCTATCCCTGTCTCCAAGACTATCAGAGCAGTAGCGCAAACACACCTCTTTCACCCACCTGACCCACCCTTGTATACTATTACCTCCTCCTCTGCCTCTCAGATCTCGCAATGCGCGCCTGCACCGCTTCACTGCAGTCCTCAGGAGTGAGATCTGAGAAACATAGATGGGTGAAAGATGAGTGTTTTTCTGGGCACAGCGCTGCTCTATTTTTTTTCCATACCCCAGGCATCCCGGACGGCTGCAGCTTGCTCTGCCCTTCCCTTACACCTTCCCAGTGAGGTGACCCCTTACATCGTCATCGGGACCGTGTTAAGTCACATCTTTCCACGAATCCTGGTGAGTGGATTTTCTTCTACCATACTTGTACAGCACTGCCCTTGCTGCTTTCATACGGTTGGCGCATACAGTGGGGATGCGGCTGCGTACGTATTTGAGCTCCCCCACCACATGCGACAACCGCAGATTCTTCAGTCTGGCTCAGAAGTTTCAGCACCCGCCCTATCAGATGAGCCCCGATTTTTGAGAAGATTTTCCTGGGTTAAAAAAATCAGTCTTATATGCCAGAAAATACACATAAATAGTTACCTTAGGGACTGAATTTTTTAAATATTTATGTCAAGAGGGTATATTGCTGTTAATTTAAAAAAAAACCAAATATGGGCTTGTAAATAGTTATGGACGCAAAACTGTAAAAATGCATGTTTATTTCCAAATAAAATATCGCCTTTGGGCAGGGTCCTCCTCCTTTTGTGTCCTATCTGATCATGCACCTCCATTACTGCGAACCCATGCTATGCATCTGAGGGAACCTAACTTGCCTAATCTCCATGCTCTCCTCCAGTGACTGACTAAGCACTACCTTGTACTCGTACTGTGCTGCATGATCTGGTCTTTCTTGTATTCAGGTATTGTCATTTTGCTGTATGTCACCCCTAAATATTGTATGTATCTCTATTTATTGTCCAGCGCTGCGTAATATGTTGGCGCTTTATAAATACAATAAATAATAATAATAATAATACATTGTGATAGAGACATAATTTAAACGGTGTAATAACCAGGACAAATGGGCAAATAACATACGTGAGTTTTAATTGCGGTAGCATGTATTATTTTAAAACTATAATGGACGAGAAATAATTATTTTTTGCATTATTTTCTTATTATTCCCATTGAAATGCACTTAGAATAAAATAATTCATAGCAAAATGTACCACACAAAGAAAGCCTAATTGGTGGCCAGAAAAACAAGATCATGTGCATATCCAGGTTTCAGGCTAAATGATCTGGCAGTTCACTGATGGCAGAGGCAGGTCTAATGCTAGGTACACACGATACAATTATACGATTATTTTCAACATCTCCGATTTCCAATCGATGTTTCGTTCGATTTTCCATTCACTTCTATGAAAAATTGTTTGAAAAAGTGATCGGAAATCTGATTGGACAAGTTGGAAATAATCGATCTGACAGTAAATCTTTCAGAAAATTGCATTGTGTGTACCTAGCAATAATGCTAGGTCAAATGACCATTCACAATGTCCAGAGAGTTTCACCTGCATGTGGGCTGAAGAACTGCATAGTTCGCAACTTGCAAGGGGAACAGATGGTGGACAGTGGAAGTCCATACAAAACTCCATAAGCATTGCAACCAGCAGGATACCTGAAGGTACAATTTGTGACAGGCAAAGATTTCTCATGGAAAGGGGGTATCAGCTACCAACTGGGATGAAGTTCAATCCTTGGTTATGGGTTCTCTTTAAAGGGAACCTTAAAGCCAATGGGTACCATTTCTAAAAACAAAAAGTCAGATACTCACCTAAGGAGAGGGAAGGCTCGGTCCTAATGAGCCTTCCCTCTCCTATCCCGGTGCCCTCGGTGCTGCGCTGGCTCCCCCGTTTGCGTCCGCCGCCGCAGGGACTTCGGAGGTCTTCGGGAGCACTCGGGCTTCCGAAGACGGGCCGCTCCATACTACGTACGCGCGAGCGCGTCATAGAGGGCGCTCGCGCATGCGTAGTATGGAGCGGCCGCGTCATCGGGAGCCCGAGTGCTCTCGAAGCCTTCCGAAAGCTCCCTTCGGCATGGGGAAGTGGCAGTATTTGACCGAACTGGTCGAATACTGCCACGGGGGATCCTGCGCGGGACCGGGCACCGGGAGAGGATAGGGAAGGCTCAGGGCCGGCCTTGGGTTTCACAGCGCCCTGAGCGTAACCAGATTTTGGTGCCCCCCCCACATTCATCCTCTTCGCGCGTGAGCGCACCACACACATACACTAATGGGGGGGGGATCTGCTGCCTAAATACACTAAAAGAGGATCTGCGACTGCAAGACTAGTAGCCTAAGCCTATATACACTAAAGGGGGGGGATCTGCCTACATATACCAGACTAGTAGCCTATATACACTAAGGGGGATGATCTGCCAGATCCCCCCTTAGTGTATATAGGCTTAGGCTACTAGTCTTGCAGTCGCAGATCCCCTTTTAGTGTATTTAGGCAGCAGATCCCCCCCCCCCCCCCCCCCCATTAGCGTATCTAGCAGCATAAGCATATTCCCCCTTTAGCGTTGGGAGGTTGGGGAGCCTTACTTTTTGCTGGTCAGTCTTCTCTTCTTACTGTCTGCAGAGCAGTCTGCAGACTTAGTGCCAGTGTAGGTGCCAGGATTCTGGGAGCAGGACTCATCGTCACTCAGGACATTGTCACAGGGCTGAGTGGCACACCTGCTGCGCGCTTCTCTGCAGCAGCCTAAAGCTCAGCACGCCTCTGTCCATCCTGATTCCTGACATATAAGTGCCCCCAGTATAGGTAGCCAGGCATAGGTGACCCAGTAAAGGTAGCCAGGTAGGTGCCCCCAGTATAGGTAGCCAGTATACTTGCCCCAGTATAGGTTAGATAGGCATTTGTCCCAGCTATAGGTTAGATAGGTAGGTGCCCCCAGTACAGGTTAGATAGGTAGCTGCCCCCCAGTATAGGTTAGATAGGTATGTGCCCCCAGTATAGGTTAGATAGGTAGGTGCCCCCAGTATTGGCTAGATAGGTAGCTGCCCCCAGTATAGGTTAGATAGGTAGGTGCCCCCCAGTATAGGTTAGATAGGTAGGTGCCCCCCAGTATAGGTTAGATAGGTAGCTGCCCCCAGTATAGGTTAGATAGGTAGGTGCCCCCAGTATAGGCTAGATAGGTAGGTGCCCCCAATATAGGTTAGATAGGTAGGTGCCCCCAGTATTGGCTAGATAGGTAGATGCCCCCAGTATAGGTTAGATAGGTAGCTGCCCCCCAGTATAGGTTAGATAGGTAGGCGCCCCCAGTATTGGCTAGATAGGTAGGTGCCCCCAGTATTGGCTAGATAGGTAGGTGCCCCCAGTATTGGCTAGATAGGTAGCTGCCCCCAGTATAGGTTAGATAGGTAGGTGCCCCACAGTATAGGTTAGATAGGTAGCTGCCCCCAGTATAGGTTAGGTAGGTGCCCCCAGTATAGGTAAGATAGGTAGGTGCCCCCAGTATAGGTTAGATAGGTAGGTGCCCCCAGTATAGATTAGATAGGTAGATGCCCCCAGTATAGGTTAGATAGGTAGCTGCCCCCCAGTATAGGTTAGATAGGTAGGTGCCCCCAGTATTGGCTAGATAGGTAGGTGCCCCCAGTATAGATTAGTTAGGTAGGTACCCTCCCCTCATAGTGGAGGGGGAGCCGCGGGGAGGGCAGCCCAACCTCTCCCTCCCTTCCTCTCCGGGCGCTCTCCGTGCTCCCCCCTCCGATGAAGACTGCAGCAGGAAGCTAATTCAAAGAGAACAACTCTCCTCCCTGGTTCCGATCGCCGGCGATCGGAACCAGGGAGAACTCTCCTCCCTGGTTCCGATCGCCGGCGATCGGAACCAGGGAGGTGAGTTGTTCTCTTTGAATTAGCTTCCTGCTGCAGTCTTCATCGGAGGGGGGAGCACGGAGAGCGCCCGGAGAGGAAGGGAGGGAGAGGTCGGGCTGCGGCTCCCCCCTCCATCATCGCATGTTTGCTCCCCAGCCATCACCCCCAGCAGCGGCACCAGGGGGCAGGGCTAGACGGACCCAGCCGGGGTGCGCATCTTCCATTAGGACACATGTGGCCAGGCGGCAGGAGCGCCCCCTGGAAGCCGGCGCCCTGAGCGATCGCACTGGTCGCTCAGGTCAAAGGCCGGCCCTGGGAAGGCTCATTAGGACCGAGCCTTCCCTCTCCTTAAGTGAGTATCTGACTTTTTGTTTTTAAAACCGGTAAACATTCACTTTAAATGAGAGTGATATGGATGTTTAGTTTTGAACAATACCAGTTGCTTGGCAGTCTGGTTAATCTCTTTGGCTGCAGTAGTGGCAGAATCACACACCTGAAACAAGCATGCAGCTCATCCAGTCTAATGCTGAGAATACACGGTACATTTTTGAGGCTCGATTATCCCGCCTGATCGATTCCCCGCTAGATTTCACGCCCCGTTCTCTTATCTTTGATTTGTTTTTCTTATCTTTTCCCATTGTTCCCCGTGCAAAATCAAGCGCGTAAACGATCGGGCGCGAGATAGGACATGTCGGAAATTATCTATCGAGCCATCTAAATGGCTCAAAATCTAACCGTGTATTCCCAGCATAACTTCAGTCAGAACACCTGATCTGCATGCTTGTTCAGGGGCTGTGGCTAAAAGTATTAGAGACACAGGATCAGCAGGAGAGTCAGGCAACTGGTATTATTTTAAAATGAAAAATCCATATCCTTCTCACTTTAGGTTCCCTTTAAGAGGGTCTCTTTTTCTGCTGCCGCAAATATAATTTAACATTATGTTTACCATTTAGAGGACGAGATATCAGAACATGGTGCCAAAAGGTGATAATGGCATCTACATTTCAAATTTACAGAAAGCTAGGTGAATGCAGACAGTATTATACTGGAGTTTGTGATAACAGTTTACTGGTATTTTAAAAAAGTTTTAGGAAACATGTTGTTTTGTAAAAAGCGAGAGAGCAGATTAGTTGTGTAAAGTCCTCCTGTATGTCACACTAAGGCTCCCTGCGTAACAATGCTGCTTGTGTGTTCTTCAGGCCTTTCTATTGGCGTGACTGGGAGCTGAGTTCCTGTCAGGAGGCAGGGAGAGTTTGCATACAGCACTTAACACATGCCAAAACATGTCCTCTAATGAGCCCTTGTATGAACAGAATACTATCATTCTGCACTCTAGTCCACACACTAGATAACTGTCACCTGCAATTACTGTTCCTGAGCATTTCAAAGACAGTTTATAAACAACCACTGTACAAACATGCTGCTCAGTTATCTGCTGACCAGCCTGCTGTAATCTATGTAGAGGGGAGAGGGTAGAATGAAGGAGGAGGCCTATTGTTGAGGCAACAATAGCATTGGTTAGGTCTCTTCCGTGAGGGCCCGTCATCGCCGTGGAAGAGTCTAGTAGGGAATAATTTGTGCACATATTATTTTTGCTGAAGCTAACGCACTCCTTTGCTGTACTGGTTTTGAATGCGAGTTGTGTAATTTATAATGTGTAATAGTTTTTCGAGTTCTGCACATCTATGCAGGTAGTTATTTCGGGTGCAGCCTCTATCTGGAAGCGCTGCCAATGTCTCCTGCTGTCCAAAACAAACGTAAGTATACTTATGGCTAGCTGCATCCATGTGCTTCAGTTTGCATTCACATTTTTAGATTAGGGATTAGTGCATAATTTGCATCTGATTAATATTCAAGGTGTGTATTTTAGCCCCTGGGGGATCTGCATGCCTCTGTTGGTTTCATTTCATATGCAGCCTAGAAGCGCTATCAATTGTTTGCTGTTCTTTGGCAACTATAGCATTAGTCCAGGATTATCTATACAGTATTTATTATTATAGTAATCAGGTACTGTATAGCCAGCGATAAGCCCTGGTTAAAGGGGTTTTACAGAGTGTGAAGACGGAGGAGGGGGAAGGGGTTGTTTGGCACTTCCCTCTCTAGATCTGGGAGAAAATCAGCAGTTGACTGAGCTATGTATAGATCTGTTAACATGAGCATATTGGTACTCATATTCCTAGTAAAAAGCAAAACCTGAGTGTTTTATGATTTTATACCTTATTACCGAATGAGGAAACTTCAACAGGATCAGTTAGTCAGCTATCCTCATGCTGGGGTTCCCAGTCCGTTGTGGTGGGGATGGTGGCGGATATGGATGTCAGGTCAGCATTCTGCAAGCAAGAAGAAGAAGGATGAAGGGTTTGGAAAACAGACAAGGATTTTTATACCAGACTTTAATATAATATAAAAGCAGGCACGTGTTTTTTATTTCATTTTTTCACAACAAGCTCAGTTTTAGAAGATTTCAGCAGAAATCCATTGAGCCTGGATCGAACTGCAGGCATTGTACTTCTTGCACTGCAACGTTATGGGGTGTCGATCCCCCATTGCTCCTGCCCTGCCCCCATCGCAGAGAGATTTCCCAAAATAGCTGATCATTTGTTTGACTTTACAAAATCGATCAAGAGTCAATTGATACATATAACTTGATGCTTTTGTACAATGTTAAAATGCTACTTGCAATAAAAGATTTGAAACTGAAAGTCAATTGCTACACCGGACCTACAGTATAGATTACATTCAGATTCTTTCAAAGTGATCCAATCTGCCAGAAATCGATCAGAAAAGTTGATGTGCGAATGGCCAGCCTTACTCCAACATCATCTTTTTAGTATATTGTCACTAAACAACAGGACTAGGATGCTTGGCAGGGTACCCTCACCATGTTAAAAGCCATGTGGGTGGGTTTTGGATCAGGAGGTTTAGCCACATGCTTGATGGCTCCTCCCTCCTGGCCACCCAGCCTACATGGTTCAATAAAGGGGTTACAAAGTCTCTGGAAGGTGGGGCAAAGTTTTACTAGAAACAAAAATCTGAAAATGTATATACATATAATTATTTATGTATTTACTTGCAGTGACATTTTTAGAACATTTTCCCTGACAAGTTCCATAATAATTCAAAAGCAACATCTTCAGCTATTTGCTGGTGATCTCTGCAGCCATGGCCTGGACCAGTGCTGTGCAGTTCCAGAGTCCTCGAGAGCCACATTTTTGGAACAGCTCAAACTAATTGATGGGACTGAATCAGAAAAGGTTTGGTCTGTCCTTTAACACAGACATGGCTATGGCCCTCGAGGAATGGACATAGACAGCCCTGGCCTGGACTATCAAGCTACATAGCAAGAGCTGGAGCTCACCTAGTGAAGTCCTAATAGTGACATATTCATGTTCCTTTTATAGTGTTCCTTTTATTATAGCCAATGTGCAATTGGCATTGTATAAATAAATTGTCAGGATCTCTCCTGTAGCATGTTCTGTCGCTTGCAGTGGAGTGAAACTGGGCAGTTTTGACTTGTCTGCTTGCATTCGGTTGTGCATTCGCAATGAGTCTTATTTGCAATCACTCTGCAGTTCAGAGCAGTTTAGGATGCTGTCAGGATTCCTCATATGGTTTGCGGCAGTTGAGCTGCAGCCAGGTAGCCCTGGATTTCCTACATGCGAGTTGTTACATAGTAATGCATGCATTTGTTATGATAGTCTTTCTGCTAGCAAATGGTAATCAAACCAGCTCAGGATTGAATGATTACCATTCAGCTGTGTGGAAATTTGCATACCTGCATCCATTAGCTGATGCCGGCATAAAAGTCTGCCTTCCATTTCAGATTCTGCTCGACATAGCGGTCAGTACGCTGGTCTGCTGGGCACTTTGTCACTCTGTTATATTATTATTATTTAGTATTTATATAGCGCCGACATATTATGCAGCGCTGTACAGTGTATATATATATTGTCTTGTCACGAACTGTCCCTCAAAGGAGCTCACAATCTAATCCCTACCATTGCCATATGTCTATATTATGTAGTGTAAGTGCTGTAGTCTATGGCCAATTTTTTTTTAGGGGGAGCCAATTAACTTATCTGTATGTTTTTGGAATGTGGGAGGAAACCGGAATGCCCGGAGGAAACCCACACAGACACGGAGAGAACATACAAACTCTTTGCAGATAGTGCCCTGGCTGGGATTCGAACCAGGGACCCAGCGCTGCAAGGCGAGAGAGCTAACCACTACTATAGATCTGTAATGTAGTTCTAGGCGACCTTATTACTTGTGCTTTAGCTAGTTTCTTGATAAATATATATGCAGACTTGCTAATATATATTTATCCGTTAGTTGAGCCGTTTGTTATTTTTCTGTATTATTGTGAATTGCCTTGTTTCCATGCCTGATGGACGTTCGCTGCATCCGCGGTGGGTCAGTGAAGTCCATTATCCTGATAGCTTGGATTCTGCCATCACCACGTTGGTGACTGTAGTATTCCTGCTACTCTAGTTTCTGGGAACGTAACTATAGGCTGTGGTTGCTATTAGTTACTTTCTTTCCTGTAGTCTTGCCTGTGTGGATGCTTGCTGGTGACTGATTGTTAACCTGCTTGCTTTGCTTCTGTAGACATGACTGTGAGCGGTGGTTGCTATTAGTTACGCTTCAATCTATAGTCCTGTCTTGTATCTGTCTGAATGCTTGCTATCCCTAGGGCAGCGCTCAGTCTTACTAGCGTTCTGTCTGTCTGTTCGTTCTTTGTCTGGTTAGTTACTCAGACCATAGGCAGCGCAATATCACTCTGTGTCTTATTTGTAGCTATATCGGAAGCCCAGAGCTGCAGTTGCTCTGGACAACCTGTGTAGCCTATTCCATTATCCAGCTGCTTAGCCTTGTTGCGCTGTGTGGTCAAGGTATGCCCCCCAGCATTACATAAATATTATAAATCCCCCTCCCACACAGTGAGGTCTTTTTTGCGAAACACCTTCAGTCGAAGATGATTCCTGACTGACACCTATTATGGATGAGTCTAATCTTGATTCTCAAACTCGTCTTCTTATTGTCTGCAGGTACCACTCCTAGCTGTATTTGGATTACTGAGGTGACTGGAAATGGAATTCCGGCCTCTTGCACACTGCAAGCACTTCAGATTCAGATTCCGCTTTTTAATCTGTTTTTACTTCCGATTCAGATTCAGATTTGCAGTTTGCTCCTTGCACACTGCAAATCTGAATCTGAATCGGAGGTAAAAACTGATTAAAAAGCGGAATCTGAATCTGAATTGCTTGCAGTGTGCAAGAGGCCTCCAAGTGATATTTTGAGGCCTTTGATCTTTTGTTTTGTTTCTTGTTGTTTTTTTTATTATTTACCTTGGCTATTAGGATTTTGGTGACTTCAAATACCTTAGCAGCCAATTATTTTTTATGAAACAGTTGTACTATACATCTGACTCCCTATTCTTTCTTAATTGATGACATTATTGTCTAAATGGACCACTACCATAAATTACACACACAAGTCTAAAACCCCGTCTACACGGGGAGATGTGGCGGCGATGTTCCTTATCAATCGAGCCGCTAATGCGGCTCGATTGATAAGTTCCGACAGGTCCGATCTGTGAGCTGCCGATTCCCTGCTCGTTCCCCGCGAGGGGACAATGGCAGGGAATTGAGCGGAAGATAAGCAGCGCCGGGCGGGGACGAGCGGGGGATCGAATACGCCGCACGCACGGCGAGCGGGTACGCGGCGGGTACGCACGGGGATGCGGAAAAGGTGATCCGGCGGCTAATTGAGGCGCCGGATCGCCTCCACATCTCCCCGTGTAGACGGGGCTTTATGGTTTGGATTTTGATTTTATGTTTCTCTCATCTTCCACCTTTTCTGCCCCCCTCCTCATTCTTTCTGTCCCGCCCATTTTCCCTTCCTCAAACACCCCCACCATACACACACACATAGCCTCATCACTGTATTGATATTTGACAGCGGATCAAGGCAATCATTGGTCGAAGATCCCACAGCAGCGGTATTAAGACCGTCCTACTGTTTACCACAGCCTGGAAAGAGGTCACAAGCGATCAAGTAATACATGGCCTTCCAGCCATTCATACCATACTGCAATAACCATCTCGCTATGGGAAGGGCCAGATTTTTACTTTTTACCGCCCAAGGCCCACTATCATCAGCAGTCCTGGACCGACAGCATCCTACATCCCCCCAATCACAAAGGATTAGATTGTAGTCTCCTCTCAGGACAGTTAATGAAGTGATGGAAGGGATTACACTATAAATTCCTCTGAGGAAAGTTAGTGACATGATGGCTGGAATTAGATAGTAAGCTCCTTGGCGAGTGGCACATTCGGTGAGTGACAAGCCCCTTCATCCCCCAAGTATCAGATCCAGCTGTTGGTAGGCGCTGGCTGCTGTGTGCAAACTCTGTGTAGCAGGACGAATGTCTGGCAGGCTAACTGCTACTGCCACTTTTCTGCCCACAGTCCGCCCCTTGCTTTCCTGGTGCCCTTTGTGGCCTTGCTTGAAATCCGGCCATAGCTATGGGAATCATCAGAACACAAATGCAGTTTTGCAGTTGTTTGCAATGGCGTTTTTGATGCATGACACACAACTAATTGTGATTTTTACTCACATAGATTGCTACACAGCTGGAAGCCAAAGCAATCTTCCTTTATTCTTGCTTATATCAAAGGATTTAAAATATAATGCAGAGTAATTTGTATCCAACAAAGCTAAGAAATAGTGTGTAATATTACCTGGGGTCAGGGATATGACTCCTAGTGAATGACCCTACTCTACCTGGAGGCTACTGGCCCTAGAACAAATGCTTTGGCCATGGAATGGGTTTAACCAGCTAATGAGTCTCAGATTGTCTTGATAAGAGGAGTAGAGGACTGTTCCATTGACATGGTAATCCACAGTCACTAGGCATGAATGGCTGCATAACAACAGGAAAGAGTCCCTAATGTCTTCTGGTGAATAACAATGTACAAATAATCCTAAAACTAAAAGGTTCCATGTATATTCAGCTGGGGTCTCCCTGTTCTCATTTATAATCTTTGGACAAGTATGGCAGATCTCCAGAGTAAGTGAAAGTTACAATGTACAAAGGAAAACTCACTTCAGTTGCAAATACTCAAAAGAAAAGACCTCCGACTCCAATGCAAAAGAGTCAGATCACCTGCATTAGCGTTCTTCTGGTAATGGAATGAAATACACCGGGGCCTAACCTTTATTCTGTGTATTGTTTGGTGTAGTGGATCGTGGTATGCAGCACAGGTGATTGTGGAAAGAGGCACAGTTTGCCTGTAACCCTCCTTGCTGTACTGGGCAATGAAGGGGAGGTGGCCCAGACAGCCAGGCACCTAAGGAATGTGGGGGAACTTGGCAGTCTGCTCAAACAGACATTCATATAATCAATAGTAAAATTCAGGACTAAAGGTTTTCAAGAACCTGGCTTTTCTTTGGGGTACTAGCCTAACTCCAACAGCAGTAACAGGAAACACTAGGAGAAAGGGCCTTGTCCACAAACATTTACAATCAATTGTGAGCTCTACAAGTTCTTAAATATGAAGTCACAATATGATTTACAATAGCAAGCCATACCAGTATGCAGCAGAAATTATTTTTGAGATGGCAGAAACCAGCATGATATATACAGTGCTGCCCATAAATATTCCTACCCCTGGCAAATTTTGACTTCAAGTTACTTTTATTCAACCAGCAAGTAATTTTTTGGCGGGAAATGACATAGGTGTCTCCGAAAAGTTAATAAGACGATGTACAAGAGGCATTATTGTGGAAAAAAAAACATTTCTCAGCTTTTATTTACATTAGAGCAAAAAATGTCCAGTCCGAAATTATCATACCCTTAAACTGTCACAGTATGTGGGAAAATCCAAAGTTATACACCATTTCAAATAGTCCAAGCTGTTCTAAATCATCCCAATTACCCTGATTAATTGGAACAGCTGTTCTAATTAACTCAACAGTTGAAAACAGCAGCTCTCTGGTTTGTGGATAGTTATGCCTAAGATAAAAGAGCTCAGTGAGGATCTGCGGCTGCGCATTGTGGCTGCTCACAAGTCAGGAAAGGGCTACAAGACCATTTCTAAAGGTTTTAAGTTCCAGTGGCTACAGTGCAAAGTATAATTAAAAAATACAAAAAGCTCCACACTGTGGAGAATCTCAGAGGACGTGGTCGGAAGCCAAAAGTGACACCTGTGCTGGCCAGAAGGATAGTGAGAAAAGTAAAAAAGAATCCAAGGATCACCACCAAGGCCATCCTGGTGAATATTGGCTGTGCTGGTGGCAATGTCTCAAGGCAGACAATCCAACAGACACTGGACACTGCTGGGTTCCATGGATGCAGACCAAAAAGGACGCCACTTCTCAAGATAAAAGTCACACAAAAGCTTGCTTGGCTTTTGCAAATGCTCATCTGAAAGAAGAAGACTTCTGACCTTCTGTGTTATGGTCAGATAAAACAAAAATTGAATTGTTTGGTCACAATGATGTTTCCTTCATTTGGCGTAAAAAAGGAGAAACCTTCAACCATGGCACCATGAATTGCTCATACATGAGGATTCTCAACGACAATATCAGGCAGTCTGCAGAGAAACTTGGCCTTGGGTACCAGTGGACATTTCAGCATGGCAATGACCCAAAACACATCAAAAGCGGTGAAGAAATGGTTAGCAGACAACAACATTAATGTTTTGGAGTGGCCCAGCCAGGGTCCTGGCTTGAATCCAATTCAAAAAATCAGGGTGATGGCAAGAAGACCCTCCAACCTGAAAGATTTGGAGCTCATTGCTAAAGATGAATGTGCAAAAATACTTGTGGAGACATGCAAAAAGCTGTTCTGAAGTTATATGAAACGTTTGATTGCTGTATAAAGGGTTTTCATTGATTATTGAGAAGGGTATGAATAATTTTCATCTAAAGTCTAAAAGAACTTGTGGCGGAAGTGACCCCCAGGTCACATAAAAGGCGGTCATGTTATCCAGCGCAGTTGCGCAGTACGTCCTGAGGAAGTCCCTGGGCGGGGCGAAACGCGTCGACGTAGGCCTGCGTCACGCGCTGAGATGTGCCTCTCCGCCCCCCTCTGCCCTCCCGCCGGATCGGAGCACGGTGCCCGTATACCTCCAAAGATTGGACTCCCGCTTGGATGTGATGACACAAGTCTAAGGCCCTGAGTTTGATACTCCCGCAGACACACATCACGGATACTGCGGTTAACTGGGTAGGCTGAAACAGTCTATGCGGACATTGCATTTCGTATCAATGGAGGAGGTGGTAACTATGAGAGATAGTGTATATGGCACCAATAATCCACAGAGTTCATATATACAGTCCTCTATGGAGGAGCATTGTATGCATTGAAACTTTGACGGTGTGATATATGGCTTGGCTGGAATAGTGAACTGTCTTGCCAGTATGGGCCTACAAATTTATATTGCAGCAAGTTGGCTAGGTGCACCAGCCTTACACGGTCTGAAAGACTCTTGAAAAAATACAGCGATCTGTCATGATGATCTTTTTGATATTGAACTCTGTGTCATACAATTGAATCTTAGATGCAGGACCTTCTGCGGAAATTTTCTTTTTTCATATATGCCATCGTAGACTGTGTTCTCATTTTTTATGCCATTTTCTGAGGGTGACGACCCATATAATCTAGTATTTCTATGAGAATACTCGCATGCAGATCATGGTGCTGTGGTTGTGTGGGGGGGCATAGGGGGGCACACATTTTTATTGCTGTTGACCACCATACTGTCGGCGCATGGGGTGATGCGGACAATTTGGACAGGCAATTGGCATATTAGATGCTTTAACCTGCTGAGCGGTCTGGACGAGCTCAGCTCGTCTAACACCGCCAGAGGCTGCCGCTCAGGCCCTGCTGGGCCGATGTTTGTCAAATAAAAAGCAGCACACGCAGCCGGCACTTTGCCAGCCGCGTGTGCTGCCTGATCGCCGCCGCTCTGCGGCGATCCGCCACGAGCAGCGGCGAAAGAGGGTCCCCCCAGCCGCCTGAGCCCAGCGTAGCCGGAACAAAAAGTTCCGGCCAGCGCTAAGGGCTGGATCGGAGGCGGCTGACGTCAGGACGTCGGCTGACGTCGATGACGTCACTCCGCTCGTCGCTATGGCGACGATGTAAGCAAAACAAGGAAGGCCGCTCATTGCGGCCTTCCTTGTTTATTCTGGGCGCCGGAGGCGATCGGAAGAACGCCTCCGGAGCGCCCTCTAGTGGGCTTTCATGCAGCCAACTTTCAGTTGGCTGCATGAAATAGTTTTTTTTTAATTTAAAAAAAACCCTCCCGCAGCCACCCTGGCGATTTAATCAGAACGCCAGGGTGGTTAATCTCTTGGCATTGTAGGTGTCCGTGTCCGCCTCTCCCCATGTGTGGAAGTGACATGGTTAATTTTGTCATAATTTGGTCTGTGTACGGTCGTCTGAGACTCTCTGTTGAGACGTATTTGGGGAACACCCCGTATAATGAGAATTTGTGCATTACAATTGTGTGCAATATGTAATACTTCTTTATAGACCTTATTGTGATTAACCAAGGTGAAAGAATTTTTGAGCCTTAATAAATATCAGGTGGTTGAACGGCATATACTGGTAGTGTTTTTGTTTTTTATCTTTAGTTTTTTGACCAGTGCGTGTACCCGCCTGGTTTGCACACATTAGCATGTACACTTTTGTGTAGTTGATTTTTATGAATAATTTTGGACTGGACACTTTTTGCTCTAATGTAAATAAAAGCTGAGATTTTTTTTCCACGATAAGGCCTCTTGTACATTGTCTTATTATCTTTTGGGAGACACCTATGTCATTTCCCATCAAAAAATTACTTGCTGGATGGATAAAAGTAACTTTAAGTTAAAATTTGCCAGGGGCATGAATAAGTATGGGCAGCACTGTATATATATATTACAAGTGATTAAAGATGGCAGTCTCCATTATCCTCTCGCTACAGGGTTTCTTTAACTAGGCAGTGACAGTACTTGGCAAATATTTTGAAGAAAATGAACATAAAACTCAGCAGTCTCTGACTGATATAAAACGTATTTGTTTGTGGCAGGGGGATATGGCTTCAGAGAGGAACAGGTCTTGTAGGATGCCTTTAAAGGACAACTGTATTGAGAGGTGTAGGGAGGCTGCCATATTTATTTCCTTTTAACCAATAGCAGTTGTCTGCCAGCCCTGCTGGCCTGTTTGGCTGCAGTAGTTTCTGGATCACACCAGAAGCAAGCATGCAGCTAGTCTTGTCAGATCTGACAATAATGTCAGAAACACCTGATCTACTGCATGCTTATTCAGGGTCTATGGCTAAAAGTATTAGAGCCAGAGGAACAGCAGGACTGCCAGGCAACTGGTATTGCTTAAAAGGGTGCTCTAAGGGTGCGTTTCTACTAGTGCGGTGGGGAATCGCCTAGCATTCTTCGTGGACGAATTTGCATGCAGGAGTGAAATTGCATGCGGTTGTATGCGAATTTTACCGCAAATTCACATACGATTTCGCATAGATGACGCTGTGTGCGAATTTACCCATGGCAGTGCCTGTGTGCTTTTTCATTGATTTCATGCGAAATCGTATGTGAATTCGCAGGAAATTTCACATAGAAAACCACCATGCGAATTCCCTATTAAATACATTGTATGCGAATCGCATGCGGTGTGTGTGGTGTCCGAATTCGGATGGCTCTGCTGTGCAGATTTTTCCTCCGTTTTCCTGACAAATGGACAAAGGCTCATTCACTTTTATTGGTTATGCGAATTTGCATGTGGGGAACGCATGCGAATTCACGTTAGTGGAAACGCACCCTCAAAGATAATTTACAGCATAAACTCTACTACCACAAAAAAATTGTAGCAGAACAACATTCAGCACTTTTATATTCAATGGAAGCTCCTTGCTTTCTGGCCACATCCAAAGAGGTGAATTCACTGCCTGTCAGCTGTTCCTGTGCAATAGCAGGGTGCTTGCTAGTGCTCAGCACAGACATTATTACATGGGTGGCCTCCAGGGGAGTAACAATCACCCCTAAAACGGATGCAGCTGCAGGGGGCCCATGGGAGGAGAAGCCTGCAGGGGGCTCTGGTGCAGAGTTGTTTAGAAAGGAAGCAGGAAATTTGGGCGCATGAGGCAGGTGGACAAAAAGGGCGCCGCCATTTACTCCCATAATAAATATCGTTTAATGGGCACCCAACAGGAAAAAAGGGCGCTGGAGAAAAATAAAGTTTTACAAGCGGCGCCTGGAGACTTTTAATATTTTATAACTGCTTCTCATGATTACACATTATTTAATGATTTATATTTTTTTAAATCATTTTTAAACGAAAAACAGCACAATATTTCTTTAAAACATTATCATGCTTATCACAGGGGGGTCTTAGGGTTAGGCACCACCAGGGGGGTCTTAGGTTTAGGCACCAACAGGGGGGTCTTAGGGTTAGGCACCAACAGGGGGGTCTTAAGGTGGCCATACACTGGTCGATTTGCCATCAGATTTGACCAACAGATAGATCCCTCTCTGATCGAATCTGATCAGAGAGGGATCGTATGGCTACCTTTACATCAAACAGATTGTGAACCGATTTCAGCCTGAAACCGTTCACAATCTGTTGTGGGGGTGCTGCTGCCCCCGCCCTCCCGCATACATTACCTGCTCCGCCGGCGCAACTCCAGTCTCCCGGTCACCACTGCTCTGTCTGCGCTCTGGTCTCCAGGTCCGGCAGGCTTTACTTCTTCTAGCCCGGCAGGAAGTTTAAACAGTAGAGGGCGCTCTACTGTTTAAACTTCCTGCCGGGCTAGAAGAAGTGAGGCATGCCGGACCTGGAGACCAGAGCGCAGACAGAGCAGCGGTGACCGGGAGACTGGAGTCGCGCCGGCGGAGCAGGTAATGTATGCGGGCTCTATTGCGTCGGTCGTCGGGCACTCGAACGGCACTAGCGATGCGCTCTTTACCCGCGGTCGATCGACGGTTATTTTCCGCACGGCGCGATCGACGGGATCGGACGAAATGGATCGAAATTTGGCGTGTAGCGTGAACGATTGGCAGCAGATTCGATCCCAGTGATCGAATCTGCTGTCGAAACGGGCGCAAATCGGGCCAGTGTATGGCCAGCTTTAGGTTTAGGCACCACCAGGGGGGTCTTAGGGTTAGGCACCACCAGGGGGGGTCTTAGGTTTAGGCACCACCAGGGGGGTCTAGGGGTTAGGGGTAGGTACAGGGAGGGTTCTGTGTGAGAGTAGGGTTAGGTAAAGTTTTAGTAAAATTCTTATTAATCTTTTATAAAACCTTATTATTACTTTTCAGTTTTTAAACAAGGAAGATTAACGTTTATACTATTGCCGATTTCATACACATTATTTCATGATTTCTAACTTTATAAAACATTATTTTTAAACAAAATATAGCACAATTTTTTTTAAACGTTATTCATGCTTATCGTTTAAAACCCTGCGCCCTTTTTTAACGTACGCGTTTACTAAGGCCCTGTACATTTTCTGGCAGACCAGGATATAAAAGTGTATTTTTCCTGTCCTCTCTGCAGAGAGAAAAAGCTTTCTGCTTTCTGCACAATTGTTCTAATGACTGCATCTGCTTGGCCACTGACAGGGCTGGAACCCACAAGAGCGTTTTTTTGAGCATTTTGGCAGCGCTGCGATACGCTAGCGTTTTGCCAAAACGCTCAGCTGATGTTAATGGATGGGGCAACTTCCACAGGAACGTTTGCGTTTCCCAGAAACGCAAACGCAGGACCTGCAGCATTTTGGGAGCGTTAGCGCTTCAATGTAAAGTATTGAAACGCTAGCAGAAACGCTCAGCAAAACCTAAACTGAGCGGTTTTGCTAGCGTTTTGCGGTTCAGCACACTGTAACAAAATTAAAAATAATTCACAGGACCAATCAGGATAAAAACGCGAAACGCAAAACGCTACACAACCGCTGAGGAAAAAAATACACTGTTGCAAAATGCGACCGAAAACTCGCACAAATCCGCTTGCAAACTGCTCAGGCAAAACGCTAGCGGTTGCGTTTTGCGTTTGCGGATTTCAGTGGGTTTAAGGCCATAAGGATAGATGTAGTGCCTGCAACTCCTTCTTAATCAAGACAATTAGTACACTGCTGTAATTATTTGTCGTGGTTTAACTTTTGCTTGAGGTGTAGCTTAAGAAGAACCTGCTGAACTTGTCAAAATAACTCCTTTAGGTCCATTTATCAAAGACTGAGAAACTTCCAGCTAAAATGTATAGTTAAAAAATACAGGTGTTATTCTTAAAAGCTGGGAAACAAGTTGCAACTTGAATTGCACCATTAGATTCTGAACCAACCTTTACCACTATTATTATTATTATTATTTAGTATTTATATAGCGCCGACATATTACGCAGCGCTGTACAGTGTATATATATATATATATATATATATATATATATATATATATATATATATCTATCTATCTTGTCACTAACTGTCCCTCAAAGGAGCTCACAATCTAATCCCTACCATTGCCATATGTCTATATTATGTAGTGTAAGTACTGTAGTCTAGGGCCAATTTTTTAGGGGAGCCAATTAACTTATCTGTATGTTTTTGGAATGTGGGAGGAAACCGGAGTGCCCGGAGGAAACCCACGGAGAGAACATACAAACTCTTTGCAGATAGTGCCCTGGCTGGGATTCGAACCAGGGACCCAGCGCTGCAAGGCGAGAGAGCTAACCACTACGCCACCGTGCTGCCCTTACCATGCCACTTAAGGACCAGGCGAGTTTTGATTAATCTGTGCTGCGTGGGCTCTCCAGCTCGCAGCACAGATCGGGTATCAGGCAGGGCGATCAGACTTCCCCCCCCCTTTTTTTCCCACTAGAGGGATGTCCTACTGGGGGGTCTGATCGCCGCCGACTGCTTGTGCCTTGCAGGGGGCTCCACAAAGCCCCCGTCTGCACCGATATTCCGCCTCCCTCTCTTTCCCTCCCTCCCCTTCTCTCTATGGGCGGTACAGGACAGCGATCCGTCCTGTACCACCTCTGATAGGCTTCAGCCTATGAGATGCCGGCGATCCCCGGCCAATCAGAGGCCGGGGATCGCCAATCTCCTTTACACAGCAGCGCCGTACAATGTAAACACAGGGGATTATTTCCCCGCGTGTTTACATTTAGCCTGCGAGCCGCAATCGGAGGCTCGCAGGCTGTTCACAGAGCCTCCCACCGTGAACTGACATGGAACGCGAGCGGCCGTTTCCAAGGAAATCCACAAACGACCAGCCGCCGCCTTTCAGCGTTGGCTGGTCGTTAAGTGGTTAAAGCACAACAAAACTGAGGGGTATGGAGGCTGACATATTTATTTCCTTTTAAACAAAATTCAGATTGCCTGGCTGTCCTGCTGATCCTCTGCGTCTAATACTTTTAAGGTGGCCATGCATCTAGCAATTGTTCGGCCCAATTGACCATTTGATTAGATTTTACTGAATTCGAAAATCGGTGCTGCAACAAGCATGTCCAATCAATGATTTGACCGATTTTAGTCGAATTCATTGATTGAACATGCTGGGAATTCTTGGGCCGATGTGGTTGATCGGGTGCGCGGCAGTGGGACAAGAACGCATTAGAACCCCTGGCCGCTGATCCCCCAAATGTTAATCCCCCCCGTCCAGTGCCGTGCATTAAATGGCCCACGTGGCTGCCACGTATAGCACTGTGATGTCACATGCACGCCACGTGCTATACACAGTCATGTGGGATGCAAATGGAGGAACCAAGAGCATTTGAACACTAGCGGGATGGCAGGGAGGGGGTGGATGCGGAAGCACGAGGCCGATTCCCAAGAGATGTCATGCTGAAATCAATCAGGAATCACCCTGCAGTGTATGGGCAGCAAACAGATCTCTCTCTAATTGATCTAATCCCGCTAGATGTATGGGCGCCTTTAGCCATAGACCCTTAAAAATGCAGATTAGAGGTTTCTGACTGTATTAGCCACATACTTGTTTCAGGTTCAGACACTACTGCAGCCAAATAGTTCAGCAGGACTGCTAGGCAACTGGTATTGTTTAAAAGTAAATACTGCAAATATGGTGGCCTTCATATCCCTATAAGTTCAGGTGGACTTTAAAGAATAATAGGATCTAACTAGGGCTGCTCACACACTACTTTACCTACAGAACTAAACAAGACAAATGATGATGTCTGAGATAATGATGTTTGAGAAGAATCTAATAAACATTTTCAAACCATTGAACATATTAACAATATATTTACAAAAACAGGTGAATATAGACAGATTTTCTTCCCTGAATGTTGCTGTCAGGTAAAACTGCTCTCTTCAAGGAAAGGAGCAACAGAAACCAGCCAGCCAGGTAGTTTGAAAATATGAATTGCAAAATGTGCAGATTTACAATTGTCCACAGCTAAGTAATGCTAAGTTATCACCTTATACATTTTTTTAAAAAACCTGGGGGGCTGAACTAGGGCTTTATGCTTCCTGTGTGAGCTATACCAGAAAGCAGAAGTGACTAGTCAGTGATCAAAATGATAAAATGCTTTTCTAATGCTGGGAATACACGTTTCGCTTTTGCCTTCGTTTAAACCTTCGTTTCGATTGTGCCTTTTGTCCTTTTCGATCCCGAAATAATCGGCCGTACGGTTAATATCACCACCCACGGTTTCGTTTTTTTTTCGATTCTGATGGTTTCGTTTTTCCAATGATCGAAGGCTGCAAAGAAACGAAACGTAGTACAGGGACGGACGGCATAAACGAATATATAATCGATCTGAACAGCCATCAAGACTACCAATGGCTCGATTAGATGGATAAAGAGAGATAATATCAAACATGTTCGATCACTAGTCGTTCGTTTTTGGGGTCTATTAATCGAAACTATAATGAGATTATGACTATTTTCACATACGTTTTCAACACTCGATTCGTTTACCGAACGAATCGAAGGCTAAAACGAAGGCAAAAACGAAACGTGTATTCCCAGCATAAGGGCTGGTTCAGACAGGCGTTTTTGTGGCGTTTAACGCAGCGTTTCAGACGCAGCGTTTTTTGGGATCTACTGCCATCCCATGCAAGTGAATGGGAGCGTTTAGAGCTGGCTTTTGCAGGCTTTCATGAAAGCCTGGCAGTAGATCCCAACGTTGCGTCTAGTCTCAAAAGCAACATGCTGCTTTCAGAGGCAGTAAACGCGAGGAAACAATAGCAGAGACCAGAACTGCTAGCCTTGAACGCTTTTCAAAAGCTTTCAAAAGCTAGCTTTTAAACGCTGGCGTTTAAATGCTGGCGTTTGAACGCAATGCCAAGCAAAAGCTCAGCAGACGCCCGTGTGAACCAGCCCTAAAGTCTCTATGAATTATAGAATAAACTGATCATTTTGTGGACTTAAGTCCAATACACACATCCAATTTTAATTGGCCAAATTTAATTGGCCAATTTTACAGCCTCCATGTAGTATGAGGGTCAATAGATTTTGAGTACTTTGAATCATTTGAACAGGTTGTGTAGGTAAGTTCTCCTACTATATGTACCGGTAAGTGAAACAATTGGCCAGTCATTGGCCCTTATTCAATTTATTTTTTTCTCCTAGGTGATCTTTTCATACCTTATCAGTAAAATGCCTTTTTTTAAGCCAGAAGCAAGTAAGAAAATACTTTTGATAGTACTTTTCAACTACTTTTAGGTACTTTTTCAGTTGCAGAGTGCTGAAAAGTTGATTTGTGATAGCCCGACTCACTGGAATTCAACGCTCCTGATGTTCAACCGCCTGCTACAACAGGAGAAAGCCATCAAGCAGTATCTCTACAACTACAGTCAAAGGACATGCTCTGGGGAGATGGGGATGTTCTGGCCGAAGTACTGGACACTCATGCGAAATGCCTGCAGGCTCATGCAGCCGTTTGAGGAGGTGACAAACCTGGTGAGTCGCAGTGAAGGCGCCATCAGCGAATTGATCCGATATGCTTTCTTCCTGGAGCGTACTGTGCGTAGAGTGGTGGATCAAGCTGTGGAGGTGCGTGAACAGGAACAAGAACTGGAGGAAAAGTTGTGGGATCAATTCTCAGCAGAAGAAGATGATTCCTCAACACCTGCGGCAGCACAGAGGGGGGAGGAGGAAGAGTCGTGTGAGGAAGAGGAGTCAGATGATGAAGAAGGTGTTTTTTTTTGGAGGAGGAGGCGGAAGAACAAACGCAGCAGGTGTCGCAGGGGTCTTGTGCTGCTCTTCCCGTGGTATTGTTCGTGCCTGGGGGAAGGAGGAGAACTTACCTGACATCGCTGAGGAAGAGCAAGAGGAGATGGATAGTACGTCTGCATCCAAATTTGTGCAGATAGCGTCTTTCATGCTGTCCAGCCTGTTGAGGGACCCCCGTATAAAAAACTCAAGTGGAATGAGTCGACCTGTACTGGGTGGCCACGCTACTAGACCCTCGGTATAAGCACAAAGGGGCGGAGATGTTTCCAAATCACCAGAAGGCAGAAAGGATGCAGCACTTGCAGAACAAGCTAGCAACTATGCTTTAGAGTGCGTTTAAGGGTGATGTCACAGCACAATGGAATAAAGGTACCACTGCCAGCAATCCTTCTCCCATGTCCACGCAGGCAAGGACAGGACGCTCTAATGATCCCATGGTGATGTCGGACATGCGGACATTCTTTAGTCCAACGTCTCGCCTTAGCCATTCCGGATCCACCCTCCACCAACGCCTCGACCGGCAAGTAGCCGACTACCTGGCCTTAAGTGTGGATGTAGACACTGAGCAGCGATGAACCTCTGGACTACTGGCACACCCAAGATAATAAGGTTGTTGCTTCATTGTGGACAGACCAAATTCGATCAGCTGGACAGTCACTGTTCTGTCATTGAGCTACCTCAGCCCGGCGACCACATAGGCTGGAAAGCCGCCGTCACCTGCACTCTCGTCATGGTGCGCACCAGTCCAGCACGGCCGTCACTACACATACAGCTGTGTGCGGTGCGTTACACAGTGAGTTTGGTCTGTTAGTGTGCAGCAGTACACTAATTACACTACCTGATTGATGTATACACATCCAAGATATTTTAAAGCACTTTAGGCCTCCAATTTAGCATGCAATGTGATTTCTGCCCTTAAAACGCTGCTGTGCGTCAAATCCATATTTTTTTCCCCAGGACTTCTGGTGTGTATCCCACTCCGCCATGCAAAAACTCAGATGTTAGACCCCCTTGAAACATCTTTTCCATCATTTTTGTGGCCAGCATAAATGTTTCTAGTTTTCAAAGTTCGCCTCCCCATTGAAGTCTATTGCGGTTCGAAAAGTTTGCATGAACCAAACTTTTTGCTGAAGTTCGCGTTCGAGGTTCGCGAACCGAAAATCGGAGGTTTGAGCCATCTCTAGTCCAGACAAGGTTTGTTGGATCTCTCGTGCTTTCAGCTGTTCTCCAGCCCTGGTTAAATCAAGGTCTTCCACTTTTTTAAGGCAAGGAGCAGGAAATATGAACTAGTAGGAACTGGGGAAAGAAAACAACATAAAGGATACCCAAGGTGGGGGGGGGGGGGAGTTCAGATTTACTCACTTGGGACTTCTTCCAGACCCCCCACTTGTTTATCAAGTGTGAGATTTACAACACGTAAGTAGTTTGCACAGGTCAATCGTTTGTCATCATTCAACATGAACGATCAGCTGATTAAGCTGTTACTGGCAGCACAAAAGGACGTGGAAGTGGGAAATTTGCACATGTGACTAGCTTGAATCGATTGATCATTTGTCATCTTTTGTTATGTATTTCAGAAAAAAAATCATAATTAGTTTTGTTTGTAACCGTAATCAGGAAACGTAATTTTGCAAGTACACATCATTTTGTGTAATTTCGCATCATTTTCTGCCAACTTTAGTGGTTCATAGCAAATTGTCATCAAAATTGCTGTGAATGTAAAATGATGTTTTGCGTTTCAAAATCATTTTTCCTTTGAATTTTTAAGATTGAGTTTCTCAAAAACTACAAGGTCTTTTTTTAAACGTTTTGACTTGTTCCCACTGTTCCCCTTAACATACTTAGTAATGTTAGCGACAATTGCATACAGTATATGGGGGGGCATGCAATTAACCCCTAAAGTCAGCACAAAATTACACACAATTATGTGAAATTATGAATGGATTACGTAAAATCAATAGAATTTTTAAATTTTAATTATGTGTAGCCATAATTGCGAAATCTGATACAAAATTTTGCGTAATAGTATTCAGCAGATTATGATCATCACTTCTTAAAGGGGAACTGAAGAGAGAGGTATATGGAGGCTGTCATGTTTATTTCCTTTTAATCAATACCAGTTGCCTGGCAGCCCTGCTGGTCTATTTCTCTGCAGTAGTATCTGATTAAAACCAGAAACAAGCATGCAGCTAGTCTTGTCAGATCAGACTTATAAGTCTGAACCACTGAAACACCTGATCTGCTGCATGCTTGTTCAGGGGCTATGGCTAATAGTATTAGAGGCAGAGGATCAGCAGGGCTGCCAGGCAACTGGTATTGTCTAAAAGGAAATAAACATGCCAGCCTCCATATACCTCTCTCTTCAGTTCCCCTTTAAAGTGGACCTGAACTCCTGCACAGAACACAAGGAAAACACAGATGAATCCACTCTGTTGTGTTTAGAGTGAAGAGCCCGCCTAATTCCACCTCAGCTGCAAGTAATCACATGTGTAATTTGATCACTCAGCTGTGTCAGCACAAGACTCTCAGCATCCTCAGCTAATTTGTAAACACAGGATGTTAACTCCTTGTCTGCTGCCATGAAATCCAGAAATAGACACACTGCAGATTTATTGCTGGAGTTCTGTGGGCTGCAAGAAATAAAATGTTTTTCTGTAAAGGTTGTTATGCTGTTACTTATCTTTTAGGGCCTAGAGTTGTGGATGCAAGGCGATCACCGAATCGCCTCGCATCCCCCCGCAGATACTTCCGGTTGTCTTCTGTACAACCGGATGCGGCGTCCTGCGGCTTCCCGACGGCGGCTATGGGGGCTCGGATGCATGCTGCGGAAAACTGCAGCATGCTATCCATAAATTCCCCCACGTCGCGTCGTGCCGGATCGCTTAGGTCAATTCGTGTCAATGGCAACTACTCCATTGACGTGAATTGGTTGCAGTTTCTTTGCGTTGCAGTGCGGTTTCCACATAGCAACTTGTCCAGTGGAAACAGGCCCAAAGCAGAGAGGAAGTTCAGACTTCAGGACCGTTAAAGACCGAGTGATGCTGCAAACAAGGTAGTAAAAGATTGATATCAGAAATAAATTGATCCTTTACCACATCTGGTCTATAATCCTTCTGCAGAACTAACTAGTGATGTCTCTGGCTGAGCACATGGCAGATGTGGACACCTGGAAAGGTGGCTGGCGGTGGGGGAGGAGAGATGTGATGGATTTACCACAGAGGAGAAGTACAGATAATCACAGGAGAGATAAGCTAACTCTGTGGAGTTCAGAGGTCAATGGGTAGCCGTCATGCAGTTTACACCAGACTGAATGCCTGGCTTAATTTATAGCGACTTCTCCTTCTTACACACTGAACACAATTTCTAAAAATGTTCATTTATTCTTATAGTCCTAAAGATTAATATATTTCCTGGTTCCCTACATGAGTCACTGCATACCTGAATGGTGGTCTATCTGGCCACCCAGTAGGTTCATTTACATTTTATTGTATGTCATTGGAAGCACTGTTTGGCTAGATGACAGAATTCCTTATCTCCAAGTCCATCCAGACCTATCAAGGTGGCCACACACAGCATGTTGCCAGATCTCATTCAGGGCCAGTGTAATGTCTGATTGTGCTGCCCAAAGCTCCCTTCAGACGCATCTACACGCGTAGATGCGGCGGCGATGTTCCTTATCAATCGAGCCGCTGTTGCGGCTCGATTGATAAGATCTGACAGGACGGATCTCCCCACCGCCGATTCCCTGCTCGTTCCCCGCGAGGCGACAATGGCCGGGAATCGAGCGGAAGATAAGCGGCATGGCGCGGGGACGAGCGGGTATCAAATCCGGCGCACGCGCGGCGGGTACGCGCGGGGACACGGAAGAGGTGATCCGGCGGCTAATCGAGCCGCCGGATCGCCGCCTCATCTACGCGTGTAGATGAGGCTTTCCACACTGAGTAGCACGCATGCTCAGTGTGAAGTTAATGATGCTGCTGGAGGTAAAATACTAAATATCTTCACTTCCACACCTCTTACACTCCCCAAATTTTCAGGGTAGGAAGGAACTACCTCTATACCAAATTGCAGCCCCCGAGACCCGCTGGTTCAGGAGATAGATTAGAGAAACCTGTCTCGGGAACCAGCAGGTCTCAGGGGCTGCAATGTGGCATAGAGGTCGTTCTGGGGGTTCCCTCCCTACCCTGAAAATTTGGGGAGTGTAAGATGTGAGGAAGCGGAGATACCTCCAGCAGCATCATCCAATAGGAAATGTGGCCGCACAGTCTCCTACTGCGCATGCGGGGCAGCGCAAATCAACAGGCAGCGTAATCGGACACAACACCCGTTCACACTCGGCGCTTGGAGCTCTGCTTGCCCGCAATCGCATTCGGCTCCGCGATTACGATTTGCGGGTAAAATCTTGCGATTCAGCGCGATATGCGCTTGTGATTCCCGTTCAATAGAAAGAGAATCACAGCGCAATAGCCCCCGAAACGCTGCATGCAGCGTGTTTGCGATTGATCAAAATCACAAATGCTGCTGTGTGAATGTATCCATAGGGATACATTAGTAGCAGAGCTTTGCTAATCGCCGGCAATCAGCAAAGTGAAATATCGCCCAGTGTGAACCAGCCCTTACTATGAGCTAGAGATAAGCTGTGAGATATATTTAATCAAAGAAAAATGTAAAGTGGACCTGAACTCTTGCACTGGGCAGAAGGAAAACAAAGATAAATGCACCCTGTATGTATTTAGAGGGTTCAGCCTGTCTAATGCCCCCTCATCTGTGACTAATCACACGTTGTAATAAGATCTCTCCCCTGTGTTACCTGACTGCCACAGCAGATAAGCTGATTTGAAAGCACATGATAACAATATGTCTGCCTCCATGAAAGCAGGAAGTAGACGCACTGCAGATTTATTGTATGATTTGTATAACAAAGAAATGTTTTTCTTTTAAGGTTATTATGCTATTGCATATCTTTTAGAGCAGAGAGGATGTTCTGAGTTCAGGTCCGCTTTAATACAATAAAGATATCAAATGAAATGAAAATCAGTTACGGTAAAACACAAGACCCAGCTTATTGATTTCTGAACAAAGAATCAATTCAAAAATTCAATCAAGAAAGGTGGTCTGGGATTATATCAATCGCTGTATAGTTTTGTACTACAGCAATCAATACAAGGACAGCAGCGGTGTCGTTTTGATTGTCAAACAAAGTTTTCCCGAACTCTGATCAAAATCAATGGTGCTAGGCAGTAAATCTGTGCAAGCGATGGACGTGACTGTGTGTAATGCCTGGTACACACTAACCAGCAGAGTACATTTGAAATCGGCGCCGGTAGACTTGGGCGCAGGATACAGCGCTATATGGCTGATCCTGCTTCTGCACAAGTCCGGGCCGAATTAATTACTATTCCCCCTCCAGGCCGCCATGGATAGTGGGGGAATGAAATAATTCGGTTTCCAGCGATTGCTGGAGGCCGAATTATTGTGTTTTTAAGCAACTTCGGTTCCGTCTTCTGACGGAACCGACGTTACTCACTGAGCGCCGCTATAGACTGATTCCCATTACAGTCCATGGCGGCACTGGCTGCGCCCAAATCTAGCAGCGCTGAAAAGCACTGCTCCGAACCAGCAAGCTCATGGTGAACCAGAACTCAGTGTGTAAGGGGCTACATGCCTGGTACGCATAATACAATTTTTCATCAGATCAACAGGTCAAATTGATCATTTCTGACATATCCCATCTGTTCCTAATTAAAAACGCCATCGATTTTGTGCAGGATGGATCTAAAAAAACGATTCCGTTTTTAATCGGTAGCAGATTGGACATGCTGGAAGTTATAGATTTAACCCATGAAACTGCCGTAAAATTGCTTTGTGCTTACCAGGTATAAGTTCAGCATAAATCTGCCCACAGACCTGAGACAACATACACTTGATCCAGACACTTTCAACTAGAGCTGTTGATGGCTTCATGTCTGAGAATATGCCTTCCAGCCAAGTGGTTTCCACAGGGATTTGAAATTCTATCCTCACACATGAGCCTTCTCCCCCAGTCCTATGAACAAAACAAAACAAAAAAAGGGTGGACTAGTGTGTAGGCACAATCTAATCATGCTCAGGACAGTGCATCTGGCAATGTAGTTAAACTCATGAGTGGACTGGTGAGGTAGTGTGGGTAGAAGGAAAGCAAGGAGGCGTGTCCTTAGCATCAGACTCTTGGAGAACACAATAGCAACTGGCTGAAGAAATTCAGCCTGGCTGGCTGATCACTTTCTTTCTGTTGCAGAAAGTCTCTGGAATGTAGTACATAGAGACCAGTTGCATAGTCCAATCATAAATGGTGAAAACGGAGACAAAATTAGATGTCCACACCAAGGATACCAGAACTGAAACAAATAGGAGAAACAGGGGGGAGCAGGCATGGATGAGGAGAATGCCCTCCGGCAGCCTCTTCTGGGTCACCGGAGTCGGGCATTAGTATGCAGGCGCTGGCCGGGTTGTGCGCACCCTAAAGCGTGCGACTGTGGCTGGGAGCGCTATGCGCATGATGTCACAAATACATCATGCGCATAGCGCTCCAGGCCGCGTTCGTGTGATGTAAGACACGCGCAGCCGGGCCAGCACCTGCACATTAATGCCCAACTCTGGTAACCCAGAAGAGGCTGCCGGGGGGCATTTAGGTAAGAAAGACGGGGGACAGAGGAGAATGGGGGGGAGCGGTGGCCATCAGGACATCTCCTCTTACATGCCTGCTCTCCTCCAAGCCGTGACACTCGGCTGTCCCCTAGAGAGGGTCACAGAGCTATTGGCTCTCATAGGGTGATGCCTATAAAAGCTGAGCCATGTGATTGGCTGTTGGGGAGGGATAAATAAACAAAAAATACACATTTTTATATAAAAAAAGCAGAAATGAATTATTAATAATAGAAAAAAGACTGCAGCAGGGATCAGAGCCCACCAACAGAAAGCTCTGTAGGTGGACAGAAAAGGGGGGAATCATGCAGAGCGCAGGATTGTAAAAAATAGCCTGGTCACTGGGGGTGGGGTGGGGTGGGTCCCAGGACCGATATGCAATTCACTTTTTCTCCTGAGTTTTCTCCTAGGAGATAATTTTTCATCTGTTCAAAAAAACTTTTCGAGAGTACAATAAAAATTATTTTGAGTATTTTCTTGCTTGCTGGTGGTTTTAAAGGCAGTTTATTGACAAGGTGTGAAAATATCACCTAGGAGCAAAATGTGAATTGCATATTGGCCCAGGGCCCTTATGCAATACATTTGTTCTCCTGAGTTTTCTTCTAGGTGATATTTTCAAACTTGTCAATAAAATGCATTTTAAACCAACAGCAAGCAAGAAAATACTCAAAATAATTTTGATAGCACTTTTTCACCAACTTTTGGGTACTTTTTCAATTTTAAAATGCATAAAAGCTATTTAAAATTGAGGATGAAAAATTAACTCACAGGAGAAAACTCAGGAGAAAATTGCATATGGGCCCAGGTGTTTCTGCTCACTTCGGAACATGCAATAAGCAAGCATTCCACAGTGATGCTCCTTGCCAGCAGTAAAGATGTCGCCACCTGTGATAAATGTAAGAATGTAAATCAGGGAGAGGAAATATTTTACATGTACCACAAGAACCAGCAACAGGCACTATAATCACTAGTGTATGCAAAGTGGGGCAGTACAAAAAGATGTCAGGGGGAACAGATCGGGTAGATAAATGATGTTAAAGATGCCTGCTCTGAACAGAGAAATAACACATTCATATGAATATCATCAGAAGAAGCAGTTCGGCACTGGCAATTGACGTGTCATAAAAAAGCGCCAATGGATCTGGCTTACATGTCACAACATTCTGCGAGCATAATATTAATTCCTAGATTCTACCCGGTCTTGCATAGCTGTGGGTTGAAGTGGGAGCAGTGGTTAGCCTGACGATCGTTTCGCTCGGTAGAGCGTCCTTAGAGGCTCCGTGCACGCCGCAGTGACTATACTAGACACTAAACCACTTAAGTACCAGCGGTCTCTGCTCCCTTAAGCACCAGAGACCGCTGGTACAGGACTGCAGAATCCCGATGAAATACAGACGAATCGCCGCACATACCCGCTGCAACCGCCGTCATCGCCGGGACCCCCAGGATATAGACTCTGTCGTCTCTATGGGTATCATTCATAAAGAGGCTGTCGGTAGTGCGGGAAACCACCGTTCTTCTCCGCAACCGGTACTTTAGACTTCTGGGTGGGCATTCATAAAGAAGTATGTAGGTGCGGTGGCAGTGCGGAGGTTCCCCGAACTAGGCTGGCGGTAGGCAGGCGGAGACACGGAAGCTGCCGAGTTGATACATTTCTCCGTGTTCCGCTCTGCTGCAGCTGCCTGGGAGGTCTGTGTGTCTCCATTCACTTGCATTGGTATCGCCACATCAGAGGGAGCGGGACTTTCCGACCTGACACCGCTGGCGGTATTCTTTATGAATTAACATTTTGCTACATTTGTTCCGTTAATCACCGCACAAGGCGGTGATTTATCACTCTGCTCGGTATGTCTTTTTTTCATGCGGAAAGAGCCTTTATGAATGCTGACTTTGCCGAGTGGTCGGTAAAGTCAGCTGTTTTTAGCATTTCCGCATGCGGAAATGCTTTATGAATGATACCCTATGTCGGCAGAGCCATGTGAGCCGGTCAGGAGCCGCTTTCATTGGCTCCTGACCGTGTCTATCAATGTAAGCCAATGGGAGCGGTTTACATTGATAGACACGGCCAGGAGCCAATGAAATGGCTCCTGACCGGCTCACATGGCTCTGCCGTCATAGAGACAGGCAAAGCCTGTGAGATGCGGCGAGACTTGTCGGGTTTGAGTGGTGCGAACGGCGGGGAGCGGCGGATGTGCGCAGAGGCAGCTAATTGAAATCTACGCCCTGCCAGACAGGAGCCCATGAAAACAGGGTGTAGATTTAAATAGCGCGGTCCTTAAATAGTTAAAGGAAATCTCCCATCAAGTATTGCATGCATGTCGCCGCCTGCACGACTTCCTGGTTCCGTTCGCAACAATGATGTCACGCATAGACCCGTAAGAACGTGTGCTCCTCTCTGGTTACTGCACTACGTAAACAAAAGGTTATTGCACGCGCAGCATTAGTAACCACCACTAGGAAATATTTTACGATGGGCAAACATGGATTAAATGATTTCTAAAGTAATATTGTAAAAATTAAGCAATTTTATTAATTTATTACTCAGTAAAGTTCCTGTTCAAGATAAGGAACATAGGAAAATATGTCCAGAGAATATCGGCACCGGTCTTTATAATGCATAACGTGTGGACAGTGAAATTAGCAATTCTTACACACAGAGATTTTCCAGCAGTTTCATCCACTTATAATTGTTTGTCCCTTACATTAAGAGCATATAAGTCTAAAGGGGCTCATACACTGAGTGGAAAATCGATCGATCGCAAATCGATTGACCGATCGATCCGCGGCCGATTTCAATCGATCTGGCATGCTGGAAAATCAAAATCAATCTGTTGAGATTGCTTATCATTTTGCATTGGACCTAATGCAAATCTAATGGCAAAAAAATGCCATCAGATCGATTTTCAATAGATTTCATACTGAAATCTATTGGAAATCTGTTCCTAGTAAAAAAATGTTCCTAAACACATCAGATAGATCAGAAATCTATCTGATGATCTATCTGCTGCTAATCTTACGACTGTATGGCCAAAACCTTTAGCATGAGGGATATAGCAGATTCCATTATTCTCATTTAAAAAATGCAGCTAGTCTGCTTCTCGTGTTTATTGCCTGCCTGTAATGCCTTCTGGGTAAATGACCCAGGTCGACTATGGACTCCAGGTGCTCTGACTGATAAATGACACCTCTGGCTGCATAGAGTGCTTGTCGCAGGTGTGTGACTCAAACTATCAAAGCCAAAATATCACAATCTAAGCTGGCATTTGAAAAAAAACAAAAAACAAAAACATAAGCAAATAAAGATGGCAACTTCCATAACTGTCCTTAGAATTCCTCTAAACATTGATATCGTATTAGCCCCCAATTAAAATTTTAAGAATTGAGAACCGGGGACCCAGCCTTGCAGCGCTGTGTCCCGGTTTCAATTCCAAGCAAGGTCAACATCTGAAGGATTTTATTTGTTCTCCCCGTGTCTGCGTGGGTTTCCTCCAGGCACTCCAGTTTCCTCCCACATCCCAAAAACATACAGATAAGTTAATTGGCTTCCCCTAAAGAAAAAAAAATTGATCCTAGACTTCGATACATATACTACACAATACATACAGTGGCTTGCAAAAGTATTCGGCCCCCTTGAAGGTTTCCACATTTTGTCACATTACTGCCACATACATGAATCAATTGTATTTAAATTCCACATGAAAGACCAATACAAAGTGGTGTACACGTGAGAAGTGGAACGAAAATCATACATGATTCCAAACATTTTTTACAAATAAATAACTGCAAAGTGGAGTGTGCGTAATTATTCAGCCCCCTTTGGTCTGAGTGCAGTCAGTTGCCCATAGACATTGCCTGATGAGTGCTAATGACTAAATAGAGTGCACCTGTGTGTAATCTGATGTCAGTACAAATACAGCTGCTCTGTGACGGCCTCAGAGGTTGTCTAAGAGAATATTGGGAGCAACAACACCATGAAGTCCAAAGAACACACTAGACAGGTCAGGGATAAAGTTATTGAGAAATTTAAAGGACACTTAGGCTACAAAAAGATTTCCAAAGCCGTGAACATCCCACGGAGCACTGTTCACGCGATCATTCAGAAATGGAAGGAGTATGGCACAATTGTAAACCTACCAAGACAAGGCCGTCCACCTAAACTCACAGGCCGAACAAGGAGAGCGCTGATCAGAAATACAGTCAAGAGGCCCATGGTGACTCTGGATGAGCTGCAGAGATCTACAGCTCAGGTGGGGGAACCTGTCTATAGGACAATTATTAGCCGTGCACTGCACAAAGTTGGCCTTTATGGAAGAATGGCAACAAGAAAGCCATTGTTAACAGAAAAGCATAAGAAGTCCCGTTTGCAGTTTGCCACAAGCCATGTGGGGGAGACAGAAAATATGTGGAAGAAGGTGCTCTGGTCAGATGAGACCAAAACTGAACTTTTTGGCCAAAATGCAAAACGCTATGTGTGGCGGAAAACTAGCACTGCACATCACTCTAAACACACCATCCCCACTGTCAAATATGGTGGTGGCAGCATCATGCTCTGGGGGTGCTTCTCTTCAGCAGGGACAGGGAAGCTGGTCAGAGTTGATGGGAAGATGGATGGAGCCAAATACAGGGCAATCTTGGAAGAACACCTCCTAAAGTCTGCAAAAGACTTGACACTGGGGCGGAGGTTCACCTTCCAGCAGGACAACGACCCTAAACATAAAGCCAGGTCAACAATGGAATGGTTTAAAACAAAACATATCCATGTGTTAGAATGGCCCAGTCAAAGTCCAGATCTAAATCCAATCGAGAATCTGTGGCAAGATCTGAAAATTGCTGTTCACAAACGCTATCCATCTAATCTGACTGAGCTGGAGCTGTTTTGCAAAGAATGGGCAAGGATTTCAGTCTCTAGATGCTCAAAGCTGGTAGAGACATACTCTAAAAGACTGGCAGCTGTATTTGCAGCAAAAGGTGGTTCTACAAAGTATTGACTCAGGGGACTGAATAATTACGCACACCCCTCTTTACAGTTATTTATTTGTAAAAAAAAAGGTTTGAAATCCTGTATGATTTTCGATCCACTTCTCACGTGTACACCACTTTGTATTGGCCTTTCACGTGGAATTCCATTACAATTGATTAATGTTTGTGGCAGTAATGTGACAAAATGTGGAAAACTTCAAGGGGGCTGAATACTTTTGCAAGCCACTGTACATAGACATAGCTAGGACTATAGTAGGGATTAGATTGCGAGCTCCTCCGAAGGACAGTTAGTGACAATACTACATATACTCTGTACAGAGCTGCGGAAGATGTTGTCGTTCTATAAATACTAAATAATAATAATAATAATAAGGAGAAGGATTTGGAGGCTATCATATTTATTTCCTTTTAAACAATACCAGTTGCCTGGCAGATCTCTCTTGTAGTGTGTGTGCAACTAGTCAATTGACTTTCCATTAACCACACTGTATTTGCTTGCCCAATAAAGGTGATCGCTTAATCGATGGAAAATCGAGTAATGTAGTGTATGGCTACCTTTACTGTGGTCTAAAAAACAGCAAGGGAACCATTATCAGCAATTGTAGAAGTGTCACCAGCTTGTGGTTGACAGGAAGGCGTGGAGCAGAGTTAAAGGCAGATAAGAAAAGTACTCCGGTCAGTATGCACAAACGCATGGGGGAAGGGATACTTGACTTCACTAGAAATGATACGAAATATAACTAGCAATCACATTCTAGTACTTACATTATGTCAATCAAAACTTCTTTCCAATCAAAAATGTTATCAACAAATGTATCTCCCTCTGCCTCCCACCTGTCCAATAACAATTACCTGAATTAATGGTGAGAATAGAATTACTAGTAACAGCAGCAGTTATGTGACTATGGCTGCTCCTTGTGGTCACATGAGGACTGGCAGGCTTCTCTACTCAGACTGCTGGAACCCCACCCCTTCTCCACAATAGGGGGCGTATGAGTTGCAGCTCATCCACATATCCACCCATACATCTAGTGACTTGGTGGACATTCGACCATCCCATTCGATAATTATTATCGAATCGGATGAAGACCGGTGCCGCCAAGTGCATGCAAGTGATGTGACCAAGTTCAGTCCGAGTGTGTTGATCGGATAAACTGCATGATGTCAGGTATTCATGGTCAATTAGGTGTGCAGCAGTAACGGCAAGCGATATCAGGACAAACGATGAATGCGACAACCCCCCAGCGCTACCCCCTCCCCCCCCCCCCGGGCACTATACCTTACCTGTCCGTGTCTGCCACTGGCTCCCCGGGCACCGCTGCAATCCGCATACACTCACCCCAGAGTAACGTGGGCGTGGGTGAGATGTCACAGACACACCCGCGTATACGCCAGGCAACAACGTGGGGTGAGTGTATGTGGATTGCACCAGAGCCAGCGACGGACACGGACAGGTAAAGTATAGCACACCAGGCATCAGGGGGCACATTTAACACAAGGGGGACAGCGTCCAGCCAGCGAGCCAGTGTCACAAGGCCAATTCTAGTTTGATTTCAGCATGAAACTGATTGGGAATCGGCCTGTATGGGCAGGCAACAGATCTCTCTCCGATCAGATTTGATCAGAGATAGATCTGTCTCTTAAAGAGAGTCTGAAGCGAGAATAAATCTCGCTTCAGACCTCATAGCTAGCAGGGGCATGCGTGCCCCTGCTAAAACGCCGCTATAGCGCGGCTTAACGGGGGTCCCTGTCCCCCCAAACCCCCTCCGTGCAGCGGGGGAGCGCTTCCTGGTTGGGGCAGGGCTAACCGCCGCAGCCCTGCCCCATGCGCGTCTGTCAGACGCGTATCTCCGCCTCTCCCCCGCCCCTCTCAGTCTTCCTTCACTGAGAGGGGCGGGGGAGAGGCGGCGATGCGCGTCTGATAGACGGCGCTGGGAGGCAGGGCTGCAGCCGTTAGCCCTGCCTCCAGGAAGAGACAGCCAGCGACCATTTTACGACCAAGTATTGCGGGGGGTGGGTTGGGGGTGAAGGGACCCCCGTTAAGCCGCGGGATAGCGGCGTTTTAGCAGGGGCACACGTGCCCCTGCTATATATGAGAGCTGAAGCGAGATTTAGTCTCGCTTCAGTGTCTCTTTAAGCTGGCCATACACTGGCTCGATTTGCCGCCGTTTCGACAGCAGATTCGATCACTGGGATCGAATCTGCTGCCAATCGTTCGCGCTAAACGCCGAATTTCGATCCATTTCGTCCGATCCCCTCGATCACTCCGTGCGGAAAATTACTGTCGATCGCCTGCGGGTAGGGAGCGCGTCGCTAGCGGCGTTCGAGTGCCCGACGACCGACGCAATAGAGCGGCAATACATTACCTGCTCCGCCGGCGCGACTACCCCCGGTCACCGCTGCTCCGTGTCCGCGCTGGTCTCCGGCATGCTTCAGTTCCTCCTGCCCAGCAGGAAGTTTAAACAGTAGAGGGCGCTCTACTATTTAAACTTCCTGCCGGGCAGGAAGAAGTAAAGCATGCCGGACCTGGAGACCAGAGCGGAGAAGACAACGGAGACTGGACTGGAGTCGCGCCGGCGGAGCAGGTAATGTATGCAGGCATGCGGGCGGGGGGAGCGGCGGCAGCACCACCACCACAACAGATTGTGAACGGTTTCAGGCTGAAATCGGTTCACAATCTGTTTGCAGTAAAGGTAGCCATACGATCCATCTCTGATCAGATTCGATCAGAGAGGGATCTATCTGTTTCTTCGAATCTGATGGCAAATCGACCAGTGTATGGCTACCTTAAGTCGATCTGCCCATACATTGTCTGATGTATGGGCACCTTTAGGAAAGTATTATAAACTAGCTTCTTAGTGCACAGCAATGTAGAATGCAGGAGAAACAGATATTAATCAGCACATCATGGCCAATGGCTCTCAACTGTCGCCGCAACCACAAGGCATGCGCACGTTGCGGCGACAGGTTGCCCGTGTGTATAACGCGCGCGCCACGAACCATCGCTAGTCAGAGCTGTGGCCAGGCAATTGGCGTGGCCAATCGCCGGCAACACCTGTTGCCGTAACTTCGTCGCAACCGTCGCTAGGCCACCACGCGTACTGCGTGTGTATGCGGACTAGTGACAGCAACCCACACATTATGCATGGAGCTTCTGGCGGGGGGGGGGAGGAACCTTCAGCGACAGCTTCCGCCGCATCTCTGTCCCTCTGTACGCCGTGTGTACGGCTGCTGCACAGAGGGACCTGGCGACGAGCTGTCGCCGAGCTGTCGGGCAAACGTCACCGGTGTGCTAGCGACAAGCTACAACGGTCCCCCATGTGTACGTAGCATTACACACCAAGAATACACACAAGTTTAATCACAACTTTCTTTTGCAGTCTCAGGATTCAGTAAGATGGATGCTACTAAAACACACTGCCACCCTGTGGTTATAGCTGGTTCTTTTTACTGTGTAATTTTACCCTCATCGGAGAACTACTAGCCCAGTTTTCTTCTTTGATGGTGGATTTAAATGAATGCAGTATGTAGAGGTAACATCTTCTGAGATCCTACTTGCTTCTTTCATTGGGAATTTGGTGTATTGTGCACACATCTGTATGTGCTCATGTTGCTACAAATACCAACCACACCTAAATGAGCCTCATGCCATCTAAATGTAAGAATTTCTATGCGTGAGAGAGGATCATATCTGTTCAGAATTATTTATATATGGCAAATACACATTTGCTATTTCCTATAAAAACCTGCAGCTGGATAGTGTAGTGGTTAAGGTTCTTGCCTTTGATGTAGGGTTTAAAAAAACAGAGAAATAGTATTAAAAGATTTATACATACCTGAAGCTTCCTCCAGCCTCATCCGCACGGATCGCTCCCACACTGCCGTCCTCAGTCCATACCGGGTCCCGTAACTTCGGCCAGTCGAGGCCAGTCTGCGCAAGCGCAGTGCGCTCTCACTGTCTCTCTCCAGCGGAGAATTGTAATGCGCAGGCTGGCCTCAACTGGAGGAAGTAACGGGACCCGATACAGAAGACAGAGAAGACTGAGGATGGCGGCGTGGGAGTGATCTGTGCAGATGGGGCTGGAAGAAGCCCCAGGTATGTATAAATCTGTTAATAGTATTTCTCTCTAGTACACTAAGTCTTTGACCAGGGTTTGAATCCTGCTTAAGCCAGTATGTAAAACAGTAAGGAGCCTTTGGGCAAGGCTCCCTAATGATCCTGGAGTGTGCCCTAAGTGGCTGCAGCCCCGACGTGCATTGAGTAAAGAGTCTTTACTCAATGGGGACAAGGGGCCTGATTCACAAAGCGGTGCAAAGTGTTTGCACGCGAGTGAAAAGCCCTTTAATCACGCCTAAACTCAGTGTAGGCATGATAAGAAGAAACTCTCGTGAATTTTCCACGCACAAAGTTTTGCGCACGCGCACGCAGCGCCCCCGCTTCGCGCGCAGCGTCCATTATGCCCTATGGGGAGTTTGCGCACGCAAAACTTTGCGCGCAGGAGCTTCGCGCGAAGAGCAGCACAAATCAGTTATAACTAGGTGGTGCAAAGGTTATCACGCCTAAAGTCTTTTAGGCGTGATAACTGAGTTATCACCACTTTGTGAATCAGGCCCTTGGTATTCTTTAATTTTGATAGACAAGACATAGAACATTAATATTGTCCTTTTCTCTTAGCAGACTCAAAGCACGTCAGGGCTGCAGCCACTTAGGGCACACTCCAGGATCATTAGGGATCATTAGGGGTGCCTTCAAACATTCCTTTTGGAACATTCCTGTGTGTGTGCAGGAAGATGCCACCACGAGTTGAATATGCCAAGGTTGCCATGCTGTGTGTACTTCTACGGTCTACCCACAGCAACAGCACCAGAAACAATCTCTGGCACAGAGAAACTTAAAGTGATCCTTAAGTCAACTGTAAAAAAATGAGATTTACTCACCTGGGGCTTCCCTCAGCCCCCAGCAGCCGATCGGTGCCCTCGCAGCTCCGTTCCGATGTCCCAGGACCCGCCGGCGAGCACTTCCGGTTTGCCCGTCACCGGCCGACAGGCATGGGAACACGAGTGATTCTTCGCGTTCCCAGCCTGTATATCGCCCCCTATGCTGCTATTGCAGCCAGGTTAAGGTAGCCATACATTTTGTATGCAATGTATAGGCAGATTTGACCAAGAGACAAATCTCTCTTATCGAATCTGATAAGAGAGATGTCTGTCAGCTGCCCATACACCGCAAGCTGATTCCCGATCAATTTCATGCTGAAATCGATCCGGAATCGCCCTTGTGTGCCACATCCGTCACCCTGACGCTGAGCCCCCTAATGTAAATGTCCCCCTGTGCCAGTGCAAGGCATACATTACCTGTCCACGGCCTGCGCTTTTTCACCCTAATGGCTTAGTGCGCAAAATGTGCCTCTACATCCTGTTGGCCTCCTGGTTGGATAAAAATCTGATTAGAACCTCACTACTGGTACCCGCCAGTATATCATTTGGCCTCCACATTCATGATGATTTTGACTGACCTGATTCCAAGTGGCATAAAACTGGCATTAGATTTACCGGTACTTGCAAGCTGGAATTATTAGTATCCCATTAACCATCTCTAGCATGGAGTCTAGTGTTATTTTAGGATGATGACAAAACAAGAAAATGTCCAGAACATCCTTAGTGTATGGGCAGCCAACAAAGGCACTCAGAGCTGAACAATTAAAGGGGAACTGAAGAGAGAGGTATATGGAGGCTGCCATGTTTATTTCCTTTTAAGCAATACCAATTGCCTGGCAGCCCTGCTGATCTTCTGCCTCTAATGCTATTAGCCATAGCCCCTGAACAAGCATGCAGCAGATCAGGTGATTCAGACTTTAAAGTCAGATCTGACAAGACTAGCTGCATGCTTGTTTTTGGTGTTATTCAGATACTACTGCAGAAAAATAGACCAGCAGGGCTGCCAGGCAACTAGTATTGATTAAAATGAAATAAGTATGGCAGCCTCCGTATACCTCTTACTTCAGTTCCCCTTTAAAAAGAGTTTATACATACCTGGGGCTTCCTCCAGCCCCATCCGCTCCAATCGCTCCCACACTGCCGTCCTCCGCTGCCCGCAGCTTTGGGAATTGGGTCCCGTCACTGACGTCAGTCACGGCCAGTTGTGCAGGAGAAGTGCGCCCTCTACGTATCTCTCCAGCAGCCACTGGAGAGATATATAGAGGGCGCAAACAGCGCACTTCTCTTACGTTAGCCTGGCTCCGACTGACGGAAGTGATGGGACCCGGTTCCTGAAGCTGATGGCAGCGGAGGACGGCAGTGTGGGAACGATCGGAGCAGATGGGGCTGGAGGAAGCCCCAGCTATGTATAAAAATTTTTTCATTGTTCAGCTCTGGTACACTTTAAGCTTTGTACACATATCCAGGCTAGCGACGTGTCCGGGACATTGGCGAGCCGACAGAACAGCACGTAAGTGATGTCAATCTGCCAAAGCAATCCACTAGGCTATTTGCTGGTCAGGCATCAGAGGCCGCTGTACACGCGATGGATTATCAGCAGAGTTGTTCGTTATCAGTTTCATTACAGTGTGTATGACGCTTAACTCATCCCATGGCATCTACACAGCTGGTAGTTTCTTTGTCGGCCGGGTTGGTTATTCACTTATCTTCACAATACTCCACTTTGTCATTAGATGCTGAAAGTAACAGTAAAAGAGGCCATAAGCTGCCTCAAGCCACTTGGGGGGAAATAGGATGCATTTTATGGGGAGTGAAACTGCTTGAGCTTAAAGGACCACATCAGCAAACAACATAAGCAGTGAAAATATGAGAGAACCATCAGGTTTTGGACTAGTCCATCTCCTTATGGGGGATTCACAGGGTTTTCTTTGTTTTCAAAAGCATTTTCTGAATGGCAGTTTAACTGCAAAAATAGGAAGACACTAGCCAGCCTATGTTTGCACACTATTTTGTCAGTTAGACTTAGCACTAGCCATTCAGGAAATGCTTTGGAAAACAAAGAAAACTCAGAGAATCCCCATGAGGAGACTAGTCCAAAACCTGACGGTTCTGTCAGATTTTAAAGAGAGCCAGAGGTGGGCTCAAAAAAAAAAAAAAAAAAAAAAAAAAGTAAGCTACCTGATCCCCAGGGCTGAGCGGATCAGGTAGCCGCAAAAAACGCCGATCCTGTGGGCTGCAATAGCCCACTTTCACTTCCATGAACCCTGGGTCACGATGCTGCGCTGAGAGACTGTGTTGTCTCTCACACAATGCAGGGAGGCGGGCGAGCAGCAGAAGGCGCGGCAAGGGGAGAGAGCTGCCCAATGGCAGCTCAGGAAACCCTGTAGGAACACCCCTGGTGGGCGTTTTAAACAGGGAATTCCTCTCCCCTCTGTTTACTTCCGAGTTAGCAACAAATCTTGTAGCTAAACCTGGGGAGGTATAGTGCGGCGGCGGGGGGGGGGGGGGGGGGGGCAGAGTTCAGCATTTGGGGGACACAGAGCCATGTTATTAGGCAGAGAACATGGCTCTGTGTGCCATCTACCCCCCCCCCCCCATATCCCCACCTCGGGTTCTCTTTAACGGCTTCCTTTTTAGTTGGAGTGGTCCTTTAACAACCCTTCTAAATATACAGGTGAACTCAGCCGAAAAGTACACCTGCAGTGAATTTAAGAAAAAAAAGTTTGATACTCACTTAAAGTGACATTGAAGCGGAAAAAAATTATAATGAATTGTAGGTGTAGTACAAATAATTAATCAGGCAGTTATTAGTAGCAAAGAAAATAGTCTCATATTTCTTTTAAAGGGGTTCTGTGGAGGAGTTAAATAAACAAAAACGACACTTACCTGGGGCTTCTATCGGCCCCCTGCAGCTGTAATGCCCTACGCTGTCCTCCTCCGATCCCCACCGCCTGTCCCGGTCCAATCAGGCGTCTGATTAGACTGTGACTGCACGGCCGTGTGCGTGCTCGCTTCCGCACGCATCATCGGGAGCTTACTGCGCAGGTGCAGTACAAGAAAACTTTGTACTGCGCAGTAAGCTCCCAATGACACGTACGGGAGCGAGCATTATTCGTCTTGTTAGACAAATATTAGACCGGACCGGCTGTGGGGAACCGAGGATCGTAGGAGGATGGCGCTGGACATGACCGTTGCAGGGGGCCGATAGAAGCCCCAGGTAAGTGTCGGTTTTGTTTATTTAACCCCTCCACAGAACCCCTTCAAGTTACACTATATAGTTTTTTTTTTAAAACGCTGCATCATTCTCTGATTTTTGCAGTTTACACACTACACTCAGCATTCTAAATTATTTCACAGAGCAGGCTAGTGAAATTTAGAACTTTACTCTGCAGAAAAAACAAATACAGTGACAGACAGTTGAAATAATAAGCTTCAGAAGGCAGAGCTCCCTGCTACTTTGAAAGTAGTGGAGCTCAGATAAGCTCTTTTGCTTAGGTAACAACTGAAGTTTCTTAACTCTTCCTGTACTGGAAACAATATGAGACTCATAACTCTGTTGCGAATGTCTTATTTCTAATGCTAGGTACACACAATGCGTTTTTTCGGGCGATCTTCTGTCCAATCGATTCTCTGCTCGATGTTCCGCTCAATTCTCTTCTTATCCCTTTCCATTCACTTCTATGAGAAATCGACTAGAAAAATGATCGGAAATAATATCGGACATGACGGAATTTATCTATCGAATCATCTATCTGCCGAAAAAAACGTATGGTGTGTACCTAGCATTAGCTGTACTACACATACAAATCATTATATCATAAGTTCATTTTCACTTCAGATTCTCTTTCAGTAGTGGGAACAACCTGGATGGTCCAGAAGCTTCCAGGATCCTACTCACCCATGGCCAGGAGAGCGACCAGAACATGAAGAGGGACCCTGGGCTGGAACGGTTGGCTCTACCAGGACCTGGAAAGCCTCTGGGCCACTCAGAGGCTTCCAACTACTGAGGTAAGTATCTGACTTCTGTATTTTAAACGGATTCAGATGTACCATAAGAACAAGAACCAGTACCTAAATGTCAACAGAGAAGTCCCTGAATGCAGTTAATTCTGAAAATGACTGTTGAATCAGCTGTTACCCTCTGAGATGAAGCTTTCAAACCTTCTTCCCTCAGGGTTCACCAGTGGATGATCAGGAGGTCTTGTATGTCTCACCAGAGCCACACAGAGAGCAGTCGCCCTGTCAACAGAGGCTGCTGCCAGGCTTACTGTAAGAAGCCATGCTGGGAAACAGTGAAGAGTTAAACAAGCTGAGACATCCTTGATTGAATTCTCTCCCATGGCCAAACAAATTAAATGGGCCTTCAGCAAGAGTTGGTCAATCTTGCTTGAGGACCCAGTGTTAAAAGCCAGCTTACCATCTCAACCTTTAGTGGCCTTTAAGAGAGCACCAACAATCGGTGACGTTCTGGTACACAGCGACTTCCGCACCAATTCACAGCGCACTTGGCTGAGCGGGTTCTCTTCCACAGGTAATTATCGCTGTGGATTTTGTAAAGCCTGTCATCTTCTTAAAACAGGCAGACAGTTCCAATTGGGCCCAATTTCACACAACGTAACTTTTTTTGCCACATGTAGAACAAAGTTCGTTGTGTATGCGCTATGGTGTCCGTGCCAACGTTTTTATATTGGCAAGACCACTAGAATGGCGAAAGAACGCATCCTTGAGCATGCGCGACTTTTGCCCAAAGGCAAGGGTTGCCCTAGGATAGTGGAACATATGACAGAGGCCCATCAAATGAATCCTGATTTGCTCTCTTTTGCAATTATTGATATTTGTAATGTCCCCCGCAGAGGCGGAGATAGGAAAAAGCTCCTGCTCAGACAAGAAGCGCAATGGATTCTGCGCACCAATGCTATGGGTGCCCTGGGTCTTAATGATTACTTAGATCTCGCCTGTTTCCTCGATCCTTGAGTTCTCATTATAAGTATCTTTTCTGCCCTCACCACCCTTTGTTGCCCCTTAGACGGTTCCTATTATGGCATTATGTCCATTTTTTCTGGTTCAGCGTTATCACACTGTTCCTTTTTGGATCCAAGCAGATGGGGACTTTTTCCTTTTTGCTCCCCACCGCATCGATCCAATTCAATTCTAATCATTATTGATGAAACTTACTTAATAAATTTAATAAATTTCGTGTAATTTATTTCAATTTGCCATAAGCTGAACCAGTCTGGCCTCTCCTTTAGGGTTGCCCTTCGGACTGCTCCTTTCCTCCTTTTCTCACTTCACTTCCCCCACATTGTACCCATCACATCTTTATTTCACATTTCTTCACTTCACCTCTCTTTCTTTCTTTTTCTCCCTCCCTCTTCTTTCTTCACTTGCTCCACCCATGGGTACATCGCTATCCTCCACCTTTCCTGTCCTATTATTGGTTTCTAGACGACCTGCCTAGTTTAGCTTGCAGCTTTTGGGCTAATAAGCCCTGACATGTGAGAATATCTCCTTGTCTGGAATTCACATGCGCTTTAGCCGCTGTTTAGCAGCGGCTCCTACATGTCCTCCATTCACACTGGTGGGCTGTACTTTGTTTAGGGTGGGCTGCGCCTTTTAGTACCAATACGGGATGGTCACATCCCGTTCACCATAGCAACCACCTGACGCCTTTCTGTATGCAGCGTCTATCATGTTCCTAGCTGCTTAGCGACCTATAGGAAGGCGTGTCCACGGATCACATGGTCACAGCATCACTACTGATGCACGCCAGTGATCATTAGTGTTGGCCGCGCCTGTTTCTCGCCCCTCTACACAGGGCACGTCTGGACCAATCACGGGAGGGAGGGAGGCCATTCACAGCGGACCGGAAGTATGCGAATCACGCATACTTAAGTCCGCTTTTGTTCTAGCCACATTTGTGCACCTTTTCCCTCAGAAGAAGCTAGGCACCTTGCCCTGCGAAACGGTCGTTAGGCCGTGCACCACACTGGCGCCCACACCTGCTGCCTCCCCCAACCAGGTACAGCCATTTGATCTATGCACAGTGACATCACGTTTAGCTACTTGCTGCACGCCAGATTGAAATGTATCATGTCACCTTCATGAATGCTTTCATAAACGTTGCACTGCTGTCATTTAAGCTTGTAATAAACTACAGTGCCAGACTCCTTCCGTTCTCCTTCACTATTTTTGCATTGACTTTGCTCCAGAGTCTTGAGCACGTAGTTTACCTGGTTGCTACCGTCCTGCCTGTCACATATCATTTCCGAGTGCCTGCCAGCCTCCTCCTCCTCCATTTGTACCCTGCTTTTTGCTTTTTTAGGCATTGAGCACCGGATATGTCTGTCTCTGGGGAAGATAGCCCTCAAGAGGAGACCGATATTGCTGACCAGCCAGCTAACGTTCACGGTGACCACGTTACCGCAGGGAGGTCGGATCTGACCAGTTTTTTCTCCAACACTGGTGGATCCAGCAGTTCAAATTGCTCTGTGGGCGCCAAGGTGCTAGAACAAAACCTGGGGAGATTGTGCGAAAGAGAGGTGGGAGTCTTTTGGACGGTGACCACTTTGGAGAGGTACAGGGGAGAGCAATTGGTGGCTAGAGGGTTCAGAAGATACCAAGAACCATCTGAGTACAGGCAGGACCCCAGCTTTTTGGAAATCTGGAAACAAGAATTTTTGGAACACTCAGCTCGTTTACAAGAGATCGTTTTGAATAGAAGTAAAATTGAACTTAATCTATTGACAACCGCCATAGCAGAAAATAAAACAGAGTATCGAAAATTGGTCACGGAGGATCAATTTAAGAACGCCATTGATAAAATCGATAAAAGGCTGGCTACAGTTCAGGATAACATTAAAGCAAGGAAACTGCACAAATTTCTCCGTGATAGAGAAGACTATAAGTTTGGCCGTATCTTTTCCTGGATTCAAGTCCCAGGCCAAAAACCAAGAGGAAAACCTAATATCCCGAGAAAACCTAGAGGGTATTGGACTACCGATTCTGAATCGAGTGGAGAGGAGAACCCTAAACCGCGCCAGAAACGAAATCCTAAAAAACCTCCATCTAACCCCGCAGAAGCCCCTTTAGGCGGCGCATCAGGCGGGGGAGAGGAAGAAATAAAAGACAAGAGAGTTACTTGGGAGGACAAACCCAGAGGGAAAGGCAAAAAGAGGAAAACGACTTATTAACCGAGATGCCTTCCAACATTAAAACCAACTTAGTTAATCTGACTACAGTAGAACTGCCGGAAGGAGTGGAGAGTCTCTTAAATAAATAAAGGATTGAACTTTTCTCTGACTCAAAAGT